>NW_009918811.1:0-24832 GCF_000696875.1 Nestor notabilis
CTGGAGATACTCACCTCGGCAATTCAAATAGGCAATACAATAGGCAAGGCCAAAAAGAACTAAGAAGCTGCAGAAAAATTTCAAGACAAGCTAAGCAACTGGAGAACAAAGGAGCACATACCACTTAGTGTCTGAACTTAAAAGTACAAGGTCAGAGAGATTAAGTACACCTCAAAATTCTAAATTACCTGCATCAAATCAAGAACGACATGTGCAGATTTCCACAAACATTCGGAAAATCTAGTCAACATTTATCACAGTTGAAGAAGCTAAAAAGGTGTTAGATTAAGTAAGAAATAGGTTGCAAAACATTAGAATAAAAAATAAGAGTAAGTCATCCCTGTTATAGTCATTGACATGGCTTAATTTGGAATACTGTTTGCATTACCGTTAAATGCATTTCACAAAAGTATATCACAGAAGTGAAAAGGAGTCATGAAATACATATGTCTTCTGAAAGCACATTGAAAATAATGGATTTTTCTTTGGAAAACAGACGGAACAAAGTGAAAATCCAAAGTCACAGAGGATACGGGCTAGTGAAGGAGGATTACAATACACAGCAATATTTATCATTGCATACATCTTAAGGCTTAGACTCCCAAACTACAGCAATTTGCCTGAAAATGGACAATAACAAATTGCTGCTGACCACACTTTGAAAATATGAATTGGTAAGGAACAAAGTTTAATAGTAGGCATATGCGGGAATAGTAAAAGATAAAGAAAGAAAGAACAGTGAAATAATATACTTTTAACATTATTTGTTCTGGTATTACACACTAAAACCACCTCCATCCATGGATCACTACAACCATTGCCAACAATTCTTGGTCAGCAGCCAGTAATTCAAACTAGTTGATAGAACACTAAATAGGCCAGTGAAACACTAAACTGATTTGCAGAGTATCTGAATACAAGGCAATAAATCACATTACATTTTTGGTAACACTTCTTACTCAAGACCTGATCTTTCCCATAATTAAAATCAACATTAGGTTTGCAATGAACTTAACCAATTACAGAATCTTGGTCCATGCTGTCTGATTTCTCTCAGCTGGAACCCATGGAGGAGCTAATGAGCATTTGATCAGATCATGTCTATATCCATCTTTAAGCTATAATTAAATTTCCAGACATTGTGAAGCTTGCATTCACAGGCTCATACCCATCAAAAATAAGAATTATCTCCTATTCTTCACACACCTTTCCCTTTGTTTAGATACACTAGTGACTTTAATTGGAGAATGACATGGTAATTTCCAGACATCACTTCAGCTTTGACAAGTGTTGGTGTTACAGAATTCTGATCTCAGGTTTTTTAGAATACAAAACCTGGGGTTTAGCTATATTTTTTACTACAATTTAAATTTTCATATACTAATATTCTTTCTAGATTGTGAAGTAGGCTCTGAAATGAAAAAAGTTAAACTTTAATTAACTAAACATGTTGACTGTGAATTTTTAATCTTGGAGGTAATAAAATATAATTAGCATAAATACCTCTAATATAGTGTCAAAATTATCCTGAACTCGATAAAGATAAGACAAAGAAATTCACTGTAAAGATTAGAATCAAAAAAGGAAAAAGTCAGACATGCTGACAAAAGAAACAAGTCAGAGTTTTACTGATGTCTTTTAATTACACCTGTGAACTTTCCTCATCTCAAGGGGAAAAGAGCCACTGTGTTGCTTGCTACTTTGCCAAATAAACCTGGCAACTAACCATAGTTGAATACAACCTCCTACCAAACATGAAAGTGCCTGGTATTCTTGGTCTTTGACATAGTTATTCTTCATGCTAATTCTTTGTCTCTATGTTCAGCAACAGAAAGGAGAGTTGACTTGTCAGTGACTGGCCATCAGTGGTTGCCTACAGTTACTTATAACTCTACTTGATAATTCGAGGGTTAATAACCTGACAAGAGATTACAGTGAGGAAACTGCAACATAAGACATTGCCATACAGAAGCTGCCTTGCAATCCAATAAAGTTATAGAAATTTTGTTGGTTTGGTAAACTCAAAAGTATGTGTTGTTGACTAGAATTGTTCAGTTTAATATGCAAGTTCAAAATTAAGATATAACATAACTACAGTACTATGATAAGTGCTGATGTTCAATGAAAGTAATTTGTGCAGTCAATAAGAATAATAGCAAAAAGTTCTGTCAGATTAAAAATTCATAAGTAAGTAATATAAGGTAAAATCGCATGCTTAAGGAGTTGATTCACAAACTTTCCATTTGGGTGTAATTCTGGGCTTCATCCCTTCCTTATTCTGCTCATGGAAGCTAAGACAAACAAGGCAAACATTTCTTCTATGTATAATTCTATTATTTAAATAATTAAATAAAAACCAGAATTTAAAATTATTTCTAAAAGCAAATTTTCTATCATTTGCTTGTCAATATTAAAACTAATAGGCCATTATAATATCATACTTAATATCTCTTACTTGTATTGACGCAATAGCGTCTCAGCACATTTAGTTTCCTCAGACATAGATTTTATCTTCTTTTCAGATTCTTCATCAATTTCTTTCATTGTCTTTTGAATTTCTGTGAGTTCACAACAAACATCACTATATAATTTTGATGCCTAAGAAAATAAAACAATCTTTTATTTTTTTGATGCCTAACAAAATAAAACAATCTAAGAAAATATAACATCTTTCTTTCTTTCTGAAAGATGTTACATAAAAATTGTATGCAATGTTTAAAATGAAAAGTAATTTCAAGATTTGTCTGATTATCTGCAGTTTGATAATTGAAGCTTAAAGGTACTTTGTGATGTCATACAACTTAACAACAAATTTTGCATGGTCTGCACTAGATATAATCCTAGCTGAAGACAAGAGGATGTGTTGTAAGATTGCCTAACATAAAAAAACATTAGCAAGAGGGCTTTCATTGTTAAAAACTTTGAAGTTACTGTGAAAAGGTGGCTACTTCCATGGGAAGACAGTGACCTCTGGAGCAGAAAGAAAGAAATAATGTTGAAAGAAGCCACTGAGATTTCACTCAGTAATCTGACAAAATCATTACTTAAACATCTCCTAGAGCTGTCACCTATGTAAAGTGGGGCTTCAGACAGTGCAGACAATGAACACAATTTTCAATGATATAAATAGTATTGGAACACTCAGTTCCTAACAACTCTCAAATACAGATATGCACATGTCTATTGTCTCTGCTTTTTTTAAAATACTACAAATATTAAATAATAACATGACAAAAAATCTTTATTATAATCTAGCATCTCATTGCTCGAACTAGTTCCCTGGATATCAAAAGCTAGAAATTCAAAATCAAATAACTCTATTCATTGTAAATAAAATTAAGGACCAGTTGTTTTTTTAAGGCCACAGGAGGAAAACCCAAATCTTAGTAACAAACAACATAGAAATTAGAGCACAATAAAAGTAGTAAATAATTATTTGACAGTTAGAAATTTTGTTGAATTGTAATATATAAATAAGTTACAGTAAAACCAAATCTATCTTCTTGCAGTAAGTAGTGTCACTTTTTGAAAGAAAGATTAAAAAAACCTGTGGGGGGAAAAAAAGTATTTATTTAAAATAGTCTTTACAAAAAAAAAACATTGTCTACTTTCTGAGTTGTATTATTTTAGTACACCTCAATATTTTAGCTGCATACAGCATCTTCTGAAGCATTATCAAGAAAAAAGAATACAAAATTAAATGCCCAAACCCCAACTTGATTATAATTAGCGTCTCCTAACAGTAACAGAACTGTTAGCTATTTCACACGTCAGACCTAATTCATGGTTATTCTCATATTATTTGTGTAATAGGCAATTAACTTTTTAATTTTAGAAGTATTTTGACATGACTGTTGAGGCCTCAAGATATGAGTTTAAAATAAAACAAATTAAAATAAACAATATTTATTAAGCATCATCTACAACCAAAGACCATTTTTAGACTGTAACTACCTTGAAAAAGGTACTAATCTCTAGATCTGTATTTAGAAACTACTATATGAAAATATATATAAAACATAATACTCAGTACTAAAATCTGTACTTGAAGTAATACAGTATCTGTTGCTTTTTAGACATCAATTTTAAGTATTTACAATTTTGATACACTTTGATAATTCAGCCTGACATTATCCACATTAGTTATTTATTATCAACAAATAAAAATTATTATCAATAAATACTATCAACAAATAAATTAGTAAAAATGACATCAGCACTTAAAAATAATTAAATCTTTAAAATATTTTTTGACAGCTTCTAACATCTCAATATTCTGGAACAGTGATGTTTATGAGAAATCTGAGAAGAATCTATGCAAATATCAGATATGTGCCTTCTACCTTTCCCGTGAAAAATGCCACATGAAATCAACTTAGAAAGTTAAAATAACATTCCATATATGCAGTGGAAAGGTTCTAAAAGAAACATCTTCTTGTGGTTTGTATTTACCTTTTCATAAGCCAGTAACACATCTTTCACAGCTTCACCCTCTAGGTTCAGCTTTTCTTCCAGCAGATGGCTGTGTTTCTTCATCAAGTCTATATCCTCCTGAATCTTTCTGTTGTCTGTTTCTATTGGAAGTATTTGGCTTTGTATCTGTTGTAGCTGATGTCTTTTACAATTGAGATGCCATTGTAGCTCTAAGGTATCTTGAGCACACATATCATATTCTGTTAAAAAGGTAATTAGCATAACAAGATGTTAGTATCTGAGTGACACCATAAATTCCTAGTGAGATTAGTAAAAACATTGTCATAATACTTGCAAAATTTTGCTGTAAATCATTTTGAAGGCCAAAAGAGGACAATGGTTGCAAAAGACATCACCAAATATTGCATTAGCAGTGGAACTGTTTTTAACTTCATACTTAATAAACTTAGCAGGTAATTTAAGCAGATCTTCAAAGCAAGGTGGTCTTGTTTTTATGAAGAAAATTAAACCATCTAGCCTTAAGGCATATCTAGATGAGGCTATTAAAACACAAGAACAGCTCTACTGAGCTTCCTAGTCTCCGGCAACAGACATGTGGATGCAGTAGAAGAACAGGAAAAGTATAAATCCCACATCCTCTTACTATGACAACTATTTTCAGTTCAGGGACATTGCCTGAATTAAACGTGGCTTCAAGAAAGCTAAACTAAAGATACAAACTCGAAGCCAACAAACAAAACATACTCATGTTGCCACACAGAAGTATGTCACTCTTAATTCAGTTTGCTGCATTTACTTTTCTGACCTTGCATAAATTTACTGTAGGTCTTTACCAGATAATCTGTAACTAGACCACTGGTTGCTGAATGACAACATAGCTTAGAAAAACAGAGATGGTGTCCTGCAGCAGATAATGTTCTATATGGAAAAATTACTGGTATTAAACTAGGAAACATAAAGTAAGACTATCAGATAAGAAAAACAAAATAAAACAAACAGAAAATGTCTCAAAAGCAATAAACTTTGCCATAAATTTGAGAGACAGAAGCACATTTTACTGAGAAAAAAGGCTCTCCAGCTCTGAGAACTGGTTGTGGAATATTCAGTGCAATCCCTTGACAGTTGATAGATTTTGCTGTGCTAACAAGACATAAATTACAAATTTACAAAATTTTTATTTCATTGCTACTAAAAGTTGAAGGGACATTATATGACTAAATGGCTTTTTGACATCATACAAAGTGATACCTAACACTGAGATGAATAAAATGTGGTTTACACTGGATTTTTGTTATTTTTCAGAGAAGGTAAGTTCTGATGACAGGTTATGTCACCGCGATTACCTGAACATACTAGAGGATATAGATGCAGCAGGAGCTAGCAATATTAGAAATCAAGGCAAGTTTGAAGAAATAACAGGATTCAGTGTCTACTCTGAATGGTTCAAGCAAACTCTTAATTAAGAATCTCCTGGGTTTGTAATACTTAGATTGGGGATAATTATAACACCTCTGAAGTTCTTCTCCCTTTTTCTTCAATTTCATTTTTGCATATTTTTTTATCTCATAGATTATACTATGAAAAGTTATAATCCTAAAAATTACGAATTTACTCCAAGGACACAACATTGTACTAAACCAGCCCACTGATAAGGGAAAAGAGTTGGTTAACTTTTGCAGCCAAAGTTCATGATTTTTTTGCACCTTTTTTTTAATTTTAAATACTGTATCATAGAATCACAGAATCACAGAATGGTTTGGGTTGGAAAGGACCTTAAGATCATCTAGGTCCAACCCCCCTGCCATGAGCAGGGACACCACACAGTAAACTATGTTGCCCAAGGCTCTGTCCAACCGGGCCTTGAACACCACCAGGGTTGGAGCATTCACAACTTCCTTGGGCAACCCATTCCAGTGCCTCACCACCCACACTGTAAAGAACTTCTTCCTTAGATCTAATCTAAACTTCCCCTGTTTAAGCTTGAACCCATTACCCCTTGTCCTACCAGTACAGTCCCTAATGAAGAGTCCCTCCCCAACAGCGTTATAGGCCCCCTTCAGATACTGGAGGGCTGCTCCGAGGCCTCCACACAGCCTTCTCCAGGCTGAACAGCCCCAACTTCCTCAGCCTGCCTTCATATGAGAGGTGCTCCAGTCCTCTTATCATCCTTGTGGCCCTCCTCTGGACTTGCTCCAACAGCTCCATGTCCTTTTTCTGTTGAGGACACCAACCCTGGCGGTGTTCAAGGCCAGGCTGGACAGAGCATTGGGCGACATAGTTTAGTGTGTGGTGTCCCTGCTCATGGGAGGGGGGTTCGAACTAGATGATCTTAAGGTCCTTTCCAACCCTAACTATTCTATGATTCTATGAACTGTACACAATACTCCAAGTGAGGTCTCACGAGAGCAGAGTAGAGGGGCAGGATCACCTCCTTTGACTTGCTGGTCACACTTCTTTTGATGCAGCCCAGGATACAGTTGGCTTTCTGGGGTGCAAGCCCACACTGAAGCCGGCTCATGTCCAGCTTCTCATCAAACAACACCCCCAAGTCCTTCTCTGTAGGGCTGTTCTGAGTGTCTTCTCTGCCCAGTATCATTGCATATATCAACAGAACTGAAAGTGTATTAATTATATTCCAGTATCTTTTTATACTTATAGAGAATGCTAAACAGTAAATTAAAAGCAACAGGAATGTATAGCAATATGCAAAAATTATTTACAGCTTCATCACTCCAGGTAACTACACCAAAAATTAAAAAGTAACATCTCTGCAGCTCAAATCCTGAACTACTGTGCTGAAGAATGAAGATTAGAATATGAGGATCAGACTACCTTCTCTTCTTGCAGTTCTTCTGAAGAACTGATTGTTCGATTGTCACAGGATTTTCTCCTGAAAGCAGTTTCTAACCTATCAATGAATTTTAATTCTGATTCTTTATTCAATCTTCTCCTCTGTTTCATCATAAATTGACCTCCAGGGGCAATTGCTTGAAGGAAAGCAATCTCTGCAAACTGGTAACACCTTAAACACAGGTTTCTAGTTTCCAAGTCCAGAGTCAGCCATTGGCTAAAATAAACAAACAAGCAAGCAAACACATTTTTCTCCTATATTGCTAGGGATATGCACCATTTAACATTTTGCCTTCTGGGGGACCATGAGGGGTATGGATGGAGGGCGGAGAGAGAGAGAGAAAACAGCATTTAGGACTAAACAACTCCTGGATTGCCTCCATTATTCATTGATTTTCACTTAGTGTTTACCCATCAGTAAACAGTTATGGAAGATTCCTGCACTGTCACCACACTCGGGGTCATGAGGTATCACAACAAAGATCTCCAGATGATGTGCGCCAGAATACGCACTAGATTACCAACTGTGATTTTACATCCAGAAACCTACTGTTACAAATAACACAACTTATCCATAAGTCTAGGGTCAGACGGTACCTGTTTCTGACTGTGAGTCAGAAAACAAACAGCAAACACCTGCTAAGTAGCTGCATTATTTTTTTTTTTTGCTATTCTTTTTTCTTTAGTTCTATTGTGTAGATGCCGGTTCAATGCAAAAGGTAATAGTATACATCCTTAGAATCTGGGATTTCAAGGAGACCTATCAATGGTAATGTCAAACAATTCCTCCTAAACATGTAAGTTCTTTAGTAAAATTTATCACATTTTAATTTTTCTCAAAACATTTTATTTTTTTTTTATTTTTGGTTTAATTTATGGTTTAACTCAAATCATCATTTTATAATTCTGTTTTAGCTTGTCATTCCTTGCCCCAAAGATGACTTATCATCATCTTAAAAGCATCTTGTCTGCTTTTCTGCTACTTCTCAAACAATGCTGAACATCCCACAATACTTTCCTTTCCTTTTTTTCCAGCTATTTATTCAAGCAAATCAGAAGAACAAATTTTATACTCCTATTACACTAAACACAACTATAGTCATATCATAATTCTTATTCTTGGTAATAAACTGACTGAAAAATAACAAATATTTCTATTTTCAATACCAATACCTTTTTGCACGGCTTCAGGGAGCTGCTGAAGCCTCCAAAGTGACAAGCAATCCATTTTCATGCTAAGCTTTTTCCCTAGCTGTTTTTCCAACTCCAAAGCTTTTTCTGCCTCCTCACGATCAGCCTCCAGTCGCTTAATTAGCTGAGTAACATCCAATAGCAATGCTTCTGTTTCCTGCTTCAAGGTTAATGTCTTGCCATCTTTAAAAATGCATTAAAAATATTTTTGATGAAAGCTTAATCATATGCTCTTTATTCAAGGTTCATTTTCAAGACAGAGTTGGTCTGTTCACATCTATAGCAGTAAGAACAATTGGTTATATCTATGTCTTTAAAAACTACATTATAATTATTTCTTATGAAGGCTTAAACATACACTCTTTATTCCTGCTTCTTTCTCAGTATAAAGCTAGCCTCTTCACATCTATCAAGACAAGTACAACTGGTTACAAACATAACTTTCACATCCAATAGCATTTTCCTCCATCCTATTTCCAAAACAGAATGCAATAAAAACGTATGAATATAGATGGTATAAAATTTTCATCTTTGCCTTGTTGTTTGGGTAAGTAATCATCCAAGTAATAGTACAAGTTCCTAATTATCTCAACTTTTTGAAGAATACATATTCCACTTTATTTTCCTAAGTAAGTAGCAGTTACTTCATTTAAGTCTCTGGAGTTCTAAGAATATTCAGTGTGATATCTCAACAACACAGTTTTACTCATGATACACACAAATAATTTCATTCTGTGAAATCTGGGTATCAAAAATGCCTCAGTTATTTGTCTTGATAAAAGATTTTTTGAGGTCATCACCCATTGTTCTGATTTATAAAAAACAGTAATTATGTGAACTACGGAGTCTGAGACACTTTGATTCCACAGTCAATAATTCCCTAAATGCTTTTGATTAGAAACTGCAAGCATTGAAAAGAACAGCTACTTAAAATCTGGAGTGAAATTTTGGCTTCACTGTGATCAACAGAAATTTTATCACACCATTTAATGCGGACAGGATTGCCTCAGGCTAGTAGTACTTTAAAAGGTTGCACATTGGCTTAAAAAAAAATTACACACAATCTCATTAATATTTAAAACTTAATTATAAAATATATAATCTGAGTAAAGATGCAAACTCTAAAAACAGAACTCGATGTTGGGAACACGTTATGAGTATCTTGTGACAGCAAAGGACTTATTTGTTTTGCAGAAACTAAATGAAGAAAAATCTAGACTTTCCAACAACCAACGTAACTAATTTATCTGGTTCAAAACCTACATGGATTAAATTACAGTAAGAATCTAAATACAGAAATGTAAATTATCTTCTTGGAAACACAATGATTTAATAGTACTTAATGTGACATTTTAGCTTGACAGATGATTGACAGCTGATACACGCAGATTTCAAAGGATACTCACATCATTTACATAAGACATCGAGCAGGCAACAAGCACCTATTATTACAAATGCAAAGCATATACTAAATGAGGATAAGCAACTGTTACCACTCAGACTGAGCATTATGAAATACTTTTACCTTCACAAGATACATCAGCTTCTTTAAAATCCAACTTGGTGGACCAGTTATCTTCAATAGAGTCAGTGCTGACCTGTTTTGTTACCCTGTATGTAAAAGCAGCAGTCACTAAAAAATTTTAGACTTAATTTAAATTAGCATTGTTAAGTAAATATTATTTTTATTTTCACTAAATCAAAATTTCCTTTCTTGAATCTTACACATGAAGAGCTGGCTACTTAAATGAAATAATTGCAAATCATACAGAAGAATTATTAATTCTATAAAAAGAAAAGCATGTAAAATGCTTTTCTCATATTTCTTTACAGAAATACAAGAAACAGATTTCTTTACATCTTGTACTTACACAGATCCTCAATTTTTGTTCTCATACCCAACAATTTGCCAGAGAAACTGTTGCAGAAAAGCTGTTACTCTTTCCAAGTTATGTATATACAGAACATATATATGAATATACACATACAGAATACATATATGTTATACTTTCCACTCTTCTAAGCAGCAGGACAATTTAGTACTGTATCTGTGAGTGTCACTTGAGGGACAACAATGAATAAAAATCTCTTTTAGACATACAAGGATAAACAATCAAGGCATAAGGCTTAATCAGTTTCCAAGAGACAAGCATTTAAAACCTGAGAGACTCAAAAGCAGAAATGAGAAAGGCTTCATTAAAATGAGATCAGGACAAATTTAACCTGCAAATGAAAGGGGGAAAGAAGTAACACAAGTAGCCAAAGAAGAACACAAGCAAATCATAGTTGACATGTGAACTTAAAAGGCTCATTAGCTTACTGGAGCTGAGAACAAGGAGAGGAAGTATAACCACCACCTGTTCATGCCCACATGTTCAGTTTACAGAGCACATATAAGATCTTCACATGCAGCTAAGATGAAGTCTGCAGCAACAGTATTACATTGCACATACATGAATAACGCAAACATATATATTTGAAAGAACTCCACAAAAAAGTTCTTTTTCCATGAAGAAGTAACAGACAAAAAAACTATGCCAAAAGCAGACTGAAAAAAATACTACTGTAACCTTCCTACATCAACAGAAAATACATCTAAAGTACATGGAATAGAAAAAAAAAAAAATCTGTGTGCAGTCATGGAAAACAGTAAGACATTGGACAGGAGAACTGGGACCTGGTGATGGAAGAGATATCAAATTAGGCAAACACAAACCAAAACAGCCAGGACAACAAGCTCAGTACATGAGATGTATTATCCCCTTCAAACTCCTCTTTTAATCTTTGCAACTAGAACTACATCATAAAAAGTACCCTGCATCATGAAAAATACAATATGAAGTCACACATTCAGACTTACTCTGTGTAATTTCTGGGTACTTGGCTTTGAAATATATTTGTATTGTATTGTATTGTATCCTAGTCTAAGTATTTTGAAATACATGCAGCCAATATGTAAAATTTAGAAATAACTAGTTTGAGTTTTATGCTTTGAAATTACATTTTAATTTTACGTTTTTAATTTATAACTGTTAAAAATCTGTATATGTATTCTAGATACCTCCAGTGAAAACATATCTAGAAAAAACAATTATTCAACTTGTTATTTTTAATTAAGTTGGTATGTTCTGTTTTGATTTTAACAAGAATCGTCTCTTGCTTTCTGACTTTAAGGATACATAGTTACAAAGACTATAGGTGATTGAAGGAAATTTTGTCACTCAAACACACAATTTTTTTAACTAAACCTAAGTAACCAGCAAACTACACTGAAAACACAAAACCCCATGAATTTAATAAGAATCTTAACAGTATGAAATAGAGGAAAACCAAGAAAGAGAAAAATGAAAAAAATACTGGAGTCTTTTCCCCATCTTATTACAGCATGTGATGAATTAATTGCTGCTTCAATCAAGCTTTTTTCCTACTCCCTTTTTTAATGTCTTGTCTCCTTGTGTCTAGCCAAGCTGAAATGAAAGTAAATTTTACCCTTTATGCAAATTCAGAAAATTGTATGCCATATTTAGAGATCTTCACAAAGATCACAGTAAATATGCAGAAACATTCAGTATATTTTATATCATGTTCCAAACTTAAAGCAACAAGAGCTTAAAATAAGTACTCTTACTCATATTTAGGTACGTGAGATAATTGGTAGAACTGATACAATTTCAGAAGTATGAATAACTTAACAGCTACCACTAACAGAAATTCATCAGTGTGGTGTGTCCTTAGACCTGTGATCATCTTGAATCTTTGAAAACTGAACACTGAGTAGGAAAGACACAAGAAATTCCCCATGAACACTTCTGGTCTTCTGAAGTAACTAGATCCTACAGACGCTAGGAATGCTTATATTAGATGCATTCTATGTTACAGAAGAACTTGCTAAAAAGTCTGCTACATGAACAGACTAATCTCATTAAATAATTATCTGACATTAAAACAAATGTATTATTTTCTTACCATGGTGTTTTCTCCTCCTTAAACACATAATCATACTGCAAAAGCAAAACATAAACTCCATTATACATCTCAGATGTTACACATTTTTTCTGTTTCCTAACAAAAAGCCTAATATGCCACTGAATTTTGTATCAGAAGAGGATCTAATTAGTGTACATACAGATGAAAGATTTTTAACATTTTAAACTAATTATAAAGTTTTTGAATTCTGAAAAGCTATGTATGTCCAAAAGGTTGGTAATGAGCCCCAGGTTTTGTACATACATGTTACATCACTCGATTTTGTAGATTTTTTTTAATCTCTTTAGTTTTTAAATCTCTGTTAATTCTATTTTTACTCAACCTCTGTACTTTGTTTAAATCTCAAAACTACATCAGAGATTCTGTCTGAACTTCTCATACTTTTCCTTCTATGTCTACAATAGTCAATTAAACACTGTTGGGGAATTTCTCTGGACACAGCAACTTGAACACCTACACCATTAAACTGGTACTGTATCTCACTGGTACAACTTGTGGAAAGGGAAATTAGCACATTCACAAACCATTCCCAAACCATTTCCAAGCATAGTTCAGGAAATGGAAAGGGTCAGAGGCCGTTCCCAGAAACAGTGCACATAATGTCTATCCTGTTTTGAAAGGTGAGAATTTAAGAGTATGGACTTGAGGTTTTCCATGTCGACATTGCTGATAATACTTAACTTACTAGCAGAGTAAATAAATTCATATACAGACAAGTAAAATCCAAATTCCATATATTTGTAATATATTCATTTCAGTATATATGCCTAATTTAGACTGAGCATTAATGAAATACTCATACTATAGCAACTTCACCTTTCCTCCTCTTAATTCATAGTTATAATGATATCACCATCTAGAGGCCTCAAACTATTTTGAATCTCTGTATATTAAGTAACAACAACTTAAAAGAGATGTGGAAAATAGGCACAAGATTTACAGAAACAATTTAAGCTAACATTAAAATGAATAAACATGTGGACATGTCAATGCTTATCCATCTAATTCATGTATATTGATGACAAAATCATCATATTAAAATCATTCCACTGTTCTCATATTATTTTAAATAAAGGTGAACAAGGCAATATACAATTTCCTATCAAATTAATGTCTAGACTGTAAATCAAGATATGACTGTAGTTGATGCACCTTGGATTCTTCTAGTATCTATGCTGCAGTTGCCGAAATCTCTCTGCAGAGTATTTAACAGTGTTTGTGGAATACTAATCTAAGATAGTTTTTCTGATGTGCTGCTATGACAACATTATTGTTGGTACTGGAGATAAATTATTTAAATATAACTTGTCTGTGCACGCAGTGATCAGATCTTCTTACTGCAGTGTAGACATATGCAAAATTTATTAACATTTGGAAAACACTTCTCCAGTAAAAGTGAATTATTTAAATGATACTAATTATGTTCTCGAAGAAGTTAATGGGAAGATATTACTATACTTTAAAATGGTATACATTGCATTCTTTCTTAACCTACCTACTCATTTTTTTTATCCTTCCTTTATTCTTGTTTCTATTTACACAAAATCTATATATGTTAGGAAAACATTATGTACTGCTAAAGAAAGAACTATAACATTTTCCAATTCATGTCTCTGAATATGAAAGTAAAGAAACTTTTAAAATGAGGAACTGTTAAGTACTGTTCAGGAAAAAAATATTGCTTACCATAATGGCACACAGCTCAATCTGACCATCTACTCAAGATTAGTATCAAAAACTATTTTGTAGACAATTGATATCATTGAAGCAACTTGACTTTCTGTGAACCTGAACTGTCATATTTACTTATCTTTATGATATAGTAAAAAAAAAAAAAGATATACTTATCTTTATGATAAGTAAATAAACTGAATTTACTTATCTTTATGATATATTGATATTACATTATTGAATTACTATAGATTGACTTTAGTAAGACAGTTTGATTTGCTAAAACTGTTAATTTTAAAGTTTAAGATTAAAAACATATCATGACTTGTAAATGAACCTCCTGGGCACTATTTTGGATAGTACATATGACATGAAATTAAGTATTTATAAAAATCAACACAGTAATCCTGTTTAAAAATATACTTGGTCCTGTACAAGTCAAAAGCACTTGGCAGTTTTCAATCACAAATGTACCTGTTGAAAGCATTTTTCTATCTTCAATTCTAACTCTTGAATGTGATGAATAACTTTGTTAATATAGGGTAATGGAGTATTTACAAAAGCACAGCCATGATGCCTTGTGGTGATCCACTCGTTCTTGTCTGTAAAAAGAAAGAGAAAGCTGCTAAACTTCACATTTGGGATGATACCAGGTTTTCTCATACCTGGTTTTATTCCTTTGATTTGGAACTTGGTAATGTTTTGCCTTGAAATTGACTAAAAATATAACAGCTACATCTCTTACTAAGCACAATTTTGCACAAAACATTACTCCTTTTTAAATACAATCTCTCAAATACAAGAAGAGAGATTCAAAAAAGCTTGAAAAATATGAAGGAATAATTTCAAAGAGATGAGATATCATAAAGGAAACTACAGTCAGAATAGAAGTTGGTATAACTGATTATACATAATTAATCCCAAATAAATCTATTTTGGTGATTTTACACTACTCTTAAGCAAGGATTTTGCCTAAACAGAAAAAATAATGTCAGAAACCAAAAAGGCAAAGGTGGCTTCTATATAGAAACACCCAGAGCAAAACAGAAAAGGTCATGGGGCCTTAAAGGCAGTCTTAGGCTACTCTTACGTGCCTATTACTTGGTTCCAGCAAATGTTTGTTTTGACCTTATGACAGGATGAAATTCCAGAACAGTAGTTCCCACACTGGGAATTTCAAGCTACATGACATAAATGAACTGTTTTACAAGAACATGCAGATTTCACAATTATGTTTTCTTTAAACTCTGTTAGCCATATAACCACATAAATAAATGATACTGTGTCACACTATTGAATGTTGACTATTTAATTAATACACAGAATGGGAATCTGACTGCACAGATCACTAATGAAAGGTGTCAGGAACAAGGCACTGAAACCTAGTAATAGAGCTATTAAAAAGTCTAAGAAGCTGTCCTACAAACATGAAACATTAACCTAATTATGTTCAGGGGGATACAATTGCTTTAATGTGCCTTGGAGATGAACCAAAAATAGCAATCACAGCAATAGGGATTAATCTGTAAAATAGAACCAGACAACCTTCATATATAGTATGTAGATTTGGTTTTTGATTTGTTTCTGGCTTTTTTTTAAGAATAATCTCTGTTTTAATTAAAGTGTTAGTCTAAACATTAGAAGTCTGTATTTTTACATAAGGATCTTTTAACTTAACTTTATTGCAAATAACCTTACTGAAATGGAAAAGATAGTTTGCAAGATTTTACGTGAAAAGACAACCCACTAAAATGGATATCAAAACTTGTATCACAGGATCTTGCTCTGCCTGCTTCTAGAGCAAGAAAGCTTCACTGAATGCCTACATAGCACAATCCTAGCAAAGCATAGACAGACTTTGAATCTTTCTTGCACTCTGAATCACAACACAGTTCAGATTTTGAGAACATTAGTTTCATTTAGTTATTTCTACTGTTATTATTCTTACGTTTTACTAAATTAACATTAATATTGTTGTAAAAATTATGTTTATTTTCTTTACATCACTAATGCAACTAACATTACAACGATTAAAAAAAATTGGTTTTTTTAAGAGCTTTTATAAAAAAATATTGCTCTCTTACTGCTTTGGCTTTGCTTGGCAAACATTTATTATATGCAAATCTTCTAATCCCTTTGTAAAAGCAAGCCAGAAAATTTTAAAAAATTAAATTTAAAATAATAAATTAAATTGACAAGTGAAATACAGCCAATTTTGTTTTCAGGTACAGAACTGAACTATCATTAGGCAATGGAGTGACACCAGTAAGTCCACGACTGACTTTCAGTCTACAAATGCATCATTTGTATAAAGGTTTTTCCAGCAGTGTGGCAGATAGGGACCAAGAAAGAGGACTAGTGTTATAAAATACTGCAAATACAAAATATAAAATAGTTTATTATGTCTTAAATTCAAGTCCTTCATCAAACTATTTGAAAAATGTATAACAGAAGATGTACCTGACATACCTTGGGATGGCTCATCACTGACCTCAGAAGAAAAGGAAAATGATGGTGTTTCAGACATTTTTGCTAGTAGCACTTTTCAGCCTAATGATTACAAAAATAATAATACATACATACATACTCACATTCACATTTTAAAAACTCTTATTTTCATCAGAAAAAAAAAAAATTATTCCATCAGTGATACATTTACAGTATTTTTAAAGGTTAGCAAATCCATTGTCACTTTTCCTACTAAGGCAAAAGGAGTAACTAAATAGTGCTCGCAGAGTAGATCCTATTTATTAAGGAAATTACAGTTAGAAAGCCAATAAAAACCAAAAACAACCAATTTTCAACCTATGTGACCTGGCTTTTTAATTATTTTTTTTTTAATTAGATTTTCAATTTAGATTTTAAAATACAGGTTATTTTGGAATCTATCATAACAGTACCAACCAACAGGAACTGGAAAATTGTGAAAAACAAAATGGAAAACCTACGAAATAAATTTAATTAACAAACTGCCAACACAAGGGAAGCCCATAAATTTGTAGTCTGAAACACTGTCATCTCAATGGACAGAAGACATGTAAGAGAGGAAAATAACGACTTATTTGCATATAGACTTCTAACTCAGGTTTACTACAATAAACAAACCCAACATTATTTATTTGTAATTTACATAATTCAGAAAAATAATACTGGCTGAAAACTTAGGTAGTTAAGCCCCAGGGTATCAAGCTGAGTTTATTTACCAAAATATTTTATCACCCTTATAATTTATGTATTTGACAAATAACTGTATCGCCATACAGACAGACAGGTGGACACTTCCTGGACTGTGTAATTTGCATATTAGAAGTCCACAGTAAATTGTGATTTCCAGCTATTATCAACCTACAAAAACTGTCTAGTGAAAAAGCAAAAAAATCCCAACACTTATGTTAAGACTTCATAAATAAAAAATACTAGAAAAAACAATTAGATGGACTATAGATTTTAGCATTCCATATTTTTTTAAGTAGTACTATTACAAAATAGAGAGATGTTTATTCCAAACTCTCTGAAATGAAAAACAGTTGCCTAAGATTCCAACTAGACAGACAGAGAAAATAGTGAGACTGAAATACACTCTTCACACTCCCCACGCCTCAATTTATTGATCCACCAAACTCAAACTCAAGCCTGTTCCAAAGAAATATTAGTCGAGTCTAAGTGTACCAAGCTTGCCAAAAGAAATGCTGAATCCACAGCTGATCTATATGAACTTCCATGCACTGCAATGCAGTCAGCACTAGTGTTCTGTTACCATAACAAACTGACTTAGAAACTCTGAACAATACCAGCAAAGCCTTTCAAACTAAAGCTATTGAAAATATTTTTTAATTTAAATAAAGTTCATAATACATATAACATAGTTTCAAATCACTACCTATTCTACTATATAACTCTTCTCAGGAAATGTATGGAAAATGTATTATATGAGCCACTCTTACATGTAATTTGAACATTAGTACATATTTTTTTCAAGTTTGGTGCCTTTTTGAATTTTATGAAACAATTATTTCCAATGGCAGGATTCAGTGTTGTTCAAAGAAATAAGCTGATTTGACAAGTAGGAATTTTTAATGGTATCTTGTGACAGGATGTCAGCTTCTTGGACTCCGCAAAGCAAAATTCGACTCTCCTAACAGGCTCATCCTGACAGTCAGACCAGATGGACCACATTAACTCCAACAAGGAGTATAAAAGAATATGAAACTCTTAGGAATTCAGAGAAAATGAGTATCGACAGACAGAATAGCTCTAGAGAAAAGAGGAAAGATGAGAAAAATACTGCATACAAAAGGATGAAATCCAGAAGAAACACTTAAGAAACAGTTTCAATTTGTTGTTGCTTATATAGCCAGTAATATGTCTGGAACAAGTTATGAACAGCCTATTATGTGATATGTGAACATGAGTTAAGATAAAGGTGAGAACATCACTTGCCTGATAAGGAATCATATACAAAACACAGAGATGCATTTCACTGTACGTAACAACGCATGGGAAAAAAATATATTGGACAAATTGGCAGTTGATGACAAAAGCAGTATTTCATGGAAAGAAATTTAACACATAGTTCATTTAGTATCTGTTGAAAATCTTAGCCTCAATGTATATAAATATTAGACTATTTGTCTTCACAGTTATGTAGCTATCCAAATACAAATTAAAAAAATTATTTTATATTGTCCTATCCATACAAAATAAGTCAAAACCAGTGAGTTAGCACTCACAATTCTAAAATATATAACTCTGACCTTCAGGAAGTGTTATTCTGTAAAATGACCTTCAGAAAACTTTATTCTGAACAAATTGTTTTACAGAATTCAACCTAATTTTCTCACTCTGACAAAGATACCCACTACGTTAGTCATCCAGTATACTTTTTAAAAGTCATTGTATGCTACTCCATAAAGAAGAGAAAAATGGCATTTCTTTCATCAGGTACATGTATATTTATAAATACGTGTATATTTACATGTTATATTTACATGTATTATACATGTATAAGTACATGTATATTTATAAAAATATATGTGCATTGTATATATTATTAAAGATGGCTAAAGCTAAAGTAAATACATACAACATTTTAATTACTTTGTTGATACTTTTCTAAAACAGAAATAATTTCTGATCTGCTACAAAGAGATTTTTAGTAGTAATTTATCAAATAGAAGGATAAGAAACTAACAAATTTTTTGTTAAAAGTAAAACCCTCGATTAATTTTTTTTCAATTAAAAAAACCCAGAATCCAGATGTTAGAATTTCTACCTACCTAACATAAGCTATTACTACTTTTTCTCTTAATAAATGCTATTCTCCAGGCAGATTCTTGGGATATTTATAAATATGCTGCACAAAAAGCTTATTCTCCAAGAATCTTGTTTCTGATAAGCTCCCATACTTACCCTCTTCACCAAAGCTCTAATTCACTATCAAGTAAAGTAAGTGCAAACTGAGATTATCTATCTCATAAACACAATAGAGATGGCCAAATCACAGAAGATTTTTGTTTAAAATCTTCTCATTAATTCCTGCTTCCCTGTGACTATGCCATTTGTGTTGGAATTTTTCCTCTTTCCCCAAAATGCAGTTAGCATAAATAAAAATTATAAAGTAATTAATAGTTAAAAGGAGCTAACATTCCACAAACAATCTTCATCTTATTCTATGATTTGCTGACCTCCAAGTGTTAACTTGCTGCAAATATAGTATTTTACTATTTGGTTTTAAGGTCTTAAAATTTCTTGCACAATTTCTGTCTGTCCCCAAGTGATATGGTGAATCTTTGAATCACTGAAATGCAGCCCAGGTTTATTTCAGAATGCACAGAAAGCGATTAATGTCCCTGAAATTATTTCCTCAAACTACAATTAGTGCAGATGTTTCATAATAGTCCAGTGTCATTTAAACAGAAATCTGCAGCATTAAAATCTGTTATAGTGATACTCAGGTCTGACTCTTGAAAACAATGCCTCATGTAGAATTTCATAATCTGGCTAACACAAACACCAACTCTAATTAAAAATAAAAAATAGAATTACTGAATTATTATTTTTATTAAAAGCAACAAAAGACAGGAAAAATTGCTTACATTTTTTGTTGCATTTTTTTCCTTTCACAGGAATGAGTCCCAAGAACTAGTCCATTATACCTGCCACTTTAAGCTTTAAGAAGGTCATTAAGATCAAATAGTCTACTCTCAAAAACTTCTAATGGAATCCAAACGTAAAATATTACAGCTGAGATCTTACTACTATCATATAAGTACCTGAAATAGTTCTGTATCAAAATCAATTTGATTTTTTTTCCAGCATTCCACTATTCTTGTCGTCCATTCCAGCTAGACAGTCTGCAACTCAAATAAAATTAATCCCTATTCTTTTTCTGCAGACCTTAGTGCAAACAGAAACTCTAAACTAACAAACAAACAAACAAAAAAAAACCCACTCAAACCCATGGACAATTACATAGGATGAAAAGCAAGGACACTGGAAATCTGTAATAGATAAAGAAATTAAATCCCAGTATTCTGTGCCATTGTCATGGATGATCAACTTTGTCTTTCTATATACATTCTTCTGTTCCACCTTTCTGACATGAATCAGAAAAGAGGAAATACACTTCTACCAAGTAGCACTGAGAAAGCAAATACCTTAAAATTAAGAGAAGCTCACATTCTGTGACATAAGTTCACATAAAACATAACTATCTCTGTCTAAAGATGCTACCTAATCTACTATTTCAGTGTCTCTCCTCATACATTCCAAGGCCAGAAACAAGACAATAGGACAATTACTATTCTCTTTCTTATTCCTGCAAGGTCAAAGAGATCCAGCAGTAGTAGGAACAATCTCCCTGCTCAAGCAAAAAAAGCTAATTCAATTCAATTGTTAGAAATGAGCATCCAAATTCTATTACCACAAGAATCATCCTAATATGTTTTAAAGATGCTTATGACCAATGTTCGTGCTACTAAGCATGTTAGTTATTTGATCTGTCCCCTTACACATAATTAAAATATCATGTACTATATAGCACAATATTTTTGCAAAGATTATTAAATCTTAAACCTAGTATCTTCTATTCTGTTGTATGTCTAAATGAAATACAGTGAATATTGGTTACCATAGTAACCACAGAACTGAAGAAATTTAGTTTTGACATAATTGCTGCATATGTTCGTACAAATCACATCTCTTATTCTGAGCATTAGAAATGAAGACACTTTTAAACTCCATTTTTTAAAAATAGAGTAATGAAGAAACAAAAAATTAGCTCAAGTATTTATATATGTAACACAACATATTCTTGTTTAATTCACTCATTCACTTTTATAATTAGAGTATATTTTCTTGCATTTTATTAAACCATTTAGTTAAGTACTGTTTATCTTTTCACTTATTGATAATTAAGCCAGTTCTGTTCATAGAATCATAGAATCAGCTAGGTTGGAAAAGACCTTTGAGATCATCAAGTCCAACCATTTTTACCCCAGGACTGCCAACTCCACCAAAACCGTGGTTTTTGAACCATCTTCAAAAACCATGTAGATGGTGGTGCCTCATCTACACGGTTTTTGAACACTTCCAGAAATGGTGATTCCTCCACTTCCCCAGGCAGCCTGTTCTGATGCCTGATAACTCTCTCTATAAAGAAATTTTTCCTAATATCCAACCTAAACCTCACCCGGCACAGCTTGAGGCAGTTACTTCTTGTCCTATCACTTATTACCTGGGAGAAAAGACTGACCCCAACCTCACTACAATTGTCTCTTTAGCAATGACAGAAGTGTAGTAGAATGTGAAAACATATTCCATTTGCAAAATAATGCCTCCGTGGATTGAAAGATCCAAGGCAGTTTCAACTAAATCTAAACCATTTCTGACGGATGCTTGTCAAATCTGTTTTAAAATCTTTTAGCAATAGTTTCTACCAGATGTCTAGGCAAACTTAAACCAAACTTAACTATCCCTGCCATTACTTAGCCATCCTAATGTACAATGTAATCTCTTTGTTGTATCTGTATAGACACAGAAAATAACAGATTGCCTTCATCTTGTAAACAACTTCTTAAACATTGGAGAACATCCACCTCTTTCCTTCTCTACACTAAACAGACCAAATTCTTCTAATTTTTTCACACACACACCCCTGCCTCAGGGATTATACTTTCCAACTGGTTTTCCACTCTCTTCCTCCAAGTTCTACCCAGTTGGTCCACGTCTTTCCATATCCTAAAGAGGCAAAAGACTTCCAGCTGATGCCTCACCAGTACTAAGAAGAACAAAAGTATTATGCAATGATTTTGGGTTCATATGCTGATACAACACATGTTTCTATCACAACAGCATCATACAGGGTTTCATGCTTAGCTCTTCAACCTACAGGTCTTTTGCTAACTTACCTATAATTCTGTTATCCCCTGTACACATTATTTCTGCTTCTGGATAGTACTTTGTACTTGTTCTTACTGATTTACATCTTACTCTCTGACTTCCCAAGATCATTTCAAATTCAAAATGATCCTGTCTTCCTGAGTGCTGGTAAGCTCCTCCCAGCAAGGCATTGTGTCTAAATTGAGAAAGATTCATGTAGTAAGGAAGTCCTTGCTGTCACTATTAGTCACAGGGTACCTCCATTGTTCTACAGTGCTGTGCATAAGACATGGTTTGTGCCTAACATGCCAATACTATGCCTTCAATGAAAAAAAAAAGAGAAATAAACATTTAAAAATGCTGATCAATCTCTATCTGATTTCCCATCTTAAGCTGTATGTGTTTTATTACTTTATGTTTCAGAGGGACTTGAAGTTAAATAGTAATTTTAGCCATTATGTATATTACATAAATAGTTTAGTTGCAAAGATTACAGAAACAAAATGAGTTCAAAATTTGGCAGAATCATACAATCTATTTAAAATGAAAAAGGGAACACAACAGACTACTAAATAACATGGAATTGCATCTGTGTGTTTTCTAGTTTGAAGATAAGATCTTGCCAAATTCCAAACCAAGTTCTGAGTAACTATAAACACATTCTTCTTCAGTTGGACTCAGATGCATATTGTGGCACTGCCCAGATCTTAGCAGCTAATTAATTCTTGATGCTATATAGAAATCTTCTTTAAAAAGAAAATTATTAGAAAAATATTTTTAAATTATACAGTCTCAGAGAGCTTTTTTTATAAGGATTCATCATTAAAGGAAAGACTAACTTATACAATTCAATATAGCTATATTAAGAGTACATTCTTGTACCTGTTCTGCAATATAACCTTAGAAGATGATGGCTCTGAGACAAAGGAAAATGGGGAAAGAAAGAAAGAACAACAACAACAACAACAAAGACTAAAAAGGTTATTATAATTATGAAATCAACAATATTTCCAAGCTGACTGGAGCTGCTGCTTGCTTAAGCTAATTTTTTCTCACCATCTACCTTCCAAAGTGAGATTTCTTAACCCATGAAACATTTTATCTAGGAAATGTGACCATTAGCTTTACTCAGTGTTTGTTTCATTAGAATTTCTACTGGATCCTAAACATAATAGCAAATATTTTGGCCATCTATTGTTGTATTATTTCTTGATGTTAGTGTGGATAACAATCTTTTAAATGACAATTAAATCCAAAACTGCATCAAGTACTGAAAGAGGAATAGGAAATGTCTCTGTTTCATGTTCGAATTGACCATCACCCTTCAAAAAGGGACACTGTCCCTCACTCTTCCTTCATGCCAGCATTTTCAGACCTACCTGTCTTAGTATGAAAGGTATCAAACCTGAAACAATCATCTTGAGTGCTGTTACTTTTACCATGTCCTCTTTTTACTTAACTCTATCTGAAAGCTCTTTACAAGAAGGCTTTACAAAAGGCAATTCATAACACAGACCATCATATCTACATCTTAATACCAGATATTACAGTCAGATAAACTCTAATCTCACACAGTCTGTAAGCTATGAATAGATGAGACCATTTACAAAAATGTAAAGCCCCTCAGCAGAGAAGGTGGCTTAAGACACATTTGAAAGAACATGACCGGTCCCAAAATGATAACATATCGGATTATCTTTTGGCATCACAGCCAACCCCTCAACTTCCAATGCATGTCTCAATAGGATCAATACAGAAAAACAAGAAGGGATTGCTGCTTGGGGTATATTCTGCTGAAGCACAACAGTCAAGCCTAGAGTGCTTTAAAATTTTTTTGCCGTATTTCCTCTAATATATTCACCATGACCAGAGTGTGAACAAAACTCTACAACCCTATGACGTGTTTCAAAAAGTCCACTAAAACCTTCCCTGTCAAGAATTCTCCCATTCTTAATTAATTATTTTCCCAAGACATACAAGACGCAAATTAGAGGTCAATCATTGTCATAGTAGTAATAGCTACCTCTTCTTTCCATAACGTCTTCAAAATAACCTCTTCAAAGTCTACTCTACTTTGTCATGGTGTTATTAGGGAGTGAAAGTAAGAGATCCCATGTTTCAGAAAACAACTCAAGAGTTTTTGGAAGGAAGTGGTAGAATCATAGAATGGTTTGGGTTGGAAAGGACCTTAAGATCATCGAGTTCCAAACCCCCTGACATGAGCAGGGACACCTCGCACTGAACCATGTTGCCCAAGACTCTGTCCAACCTGGCCTTCAACACCGACAGGTGTTCCAGTGCCTCACCACCCTCACTGTAA
>NW_009918812.1:0-28131 GCF_000696875.1 Nestor notabilis
AAGGATGCGGGGGGCGGGGGGGAGGGGGGCGAGCAGCGTTTCCTATGTGGCTGTATGGTTGTGACTATTCATGTTCCAGAAATTTCTTGAGAGTGATGAATCTGGTGTTTTCCTGATTTTGGTGTTTTTTTTTTTTTTTTTTTTTTTTTGGGTGTCAAATTTCACCCAACCCCTCTAGGTTCTGATGCTCCATTCTCCTCTGCCCAGCTGGGTGAGACTGGGGAGCAGGCAGGAGAAAACTAAGATCAGAACCTGATCCCATCACAGCAACCCCCATTTTGCTATTTTTTGACAAAACTATTCCAAAAATAGAAGAGTAGAGTACCAAGCCACCAGGATTACCCTTCTCCCCCTGCAGACGTGAGCACCTGCATACACAGGGTGACCCGTGTGGCCTCCCAGCCCCTCATGCCAAGCCCTGCTACACCAGGATGCCGAGGTCAGGGTGTGCAGGGTATGAGCGTTGCCTCCTCTTGCTGCTCAAAATGCTGCATAAACCAGGACTGGAGGTGTAAAAGTGCAGGTATATGGGACAATTTGGGAAAAGGCATGTGCTCTCTGTAGTAATTGTGAGCTCACTAACAGCTGAATTTTAACACCAACCCAGTCTTACCCCAGTAAGACACTGTCTATGCCTCAGTTTCCCCATCAATAACTTACTGTAAGTAAACTCATAGAGACATAATAATGAAGCAACAGCCATACTTAGCAAATACTGGGAAGAAAATTCTTTACATCCACTCAGCCTGCTGGCCTTTCCAGACTTGGGCCTGGTTATTAATTACAAAGAAACTCACCCAGAAGTCACCCCATTTCACTGAAGAGTGCCCTGAGATGCAGCATATCAGCCTTGGTCCAGTCATTGTTGGCAGAATGGTCCCAGCTGGGACCTCTTAGCTTTGAGGCTGTATTTAATCTTTATGAAATCTGCTAGTTTACGAAATTATTTTACTTTAGCCATGTTATACTGAATTTAGCTTTTTTATATGGGAATGGGTACCAGCACAGACACACTGGGTCACGTACACTTTATCATGGAAAACAATTTGAACCTTTCTGCTCTTTTGGCTTCAAAACCAAGCAGTCTTTAATGCCTGAGTTAACAGAGATCTCCAAATGGCAGTAGTAGGTCACTTATCCTTCCCTCAGGTAGAAGAAAGCCAAAATGTAAGGAGAGATTCACCACAGTGTGATCTTAACCTTTACCTAGGAAACTCTGCTGGGATTACAGAGGCCAACAGACATTATTCATAAAATCATAGAATCATAGAATATTTAGGGTTCATGTTTCAAAACCATCTTTGAAATCCCCCAACAGACTTGCTTAGGCCTGAATACAGCATCTTTGCTCCCGTAACAGGGAAATAATTAACTGATTGGTGCAGAACTAGCTTCAACTGTCATTGCATACAGTAAGATTAAATAATCTACAACGTTACAAGTCTTGATTTTGTGTTCTTCCTGGCTTTGCCAAAAAAAGGAAGAAACAGGTTGGCAAGGGGTGATTTTTCAGCTTGGACTGATTGGTTTAGACTTTTCGCAAGTGCAGAAAATACCCCTACTGATATGTTTTGCCCTGAACACTGTTTGCAGCTCTGTAGTGGGGTTCCCAGTACCAATCCATAATACAAGCTATTTACAGTGTATATAAAACAGAGCCATCATTCACACAAAATTCTTAAATCCTGGAGTCCCTGAAAAAAAGCCAAAGAGACCTCAGACTTAGTACATCAGTGAAACTCATCACATACCACCAGCAACACATCAGTGAGAAGACTCAAAATCTCTGCTTAGTCTGACTGTAACCAACATTTTGCAGTCAGGTATACAAAAGACAGATTTCTTTGGACAGATAAGTGGTCCATGTACATTTAATATCTCAGTGTTGTATGAAACAGTGATGATTTCTCTTTTCCTTCATTGCTGGTAGGGATTTATCTTACTCCTGGTCTCCAACACCTTCCTCAGGCTGCCAAAATAAACCATACCATCAGTTTTTCTGTTTAAATTCTTACTTCTCTTTGGAAAAGTGTCTCTTGAGACCTGGCCCATGTAGTATTCCTATGCTACTTCCAGAGCTATTTTAATTTGTGGGCTAAGAAGGTCTTCCAGCATGCACTCACTTATCCCAAGAGCCAAGTTAGGTGAGGAAGAGAGGCAAGCACTTGGCATTAACACTATACATGTATCTACACAGATATGCTAAAAAGTTTAGCAAATCCCAATCAGCACTGCGTGGATCCAAGACTAAAATGGCAATTAGTAAAAACTGCATTTCTACAATGAGAATTTAAATTATGCATTCAGTAAGTAGTGAGGCAGAATTAGGACTAACCATTTGGACATCAATAGACAGAGGGTGAAAACTGGGTGAGAACTACTTCTTTGTAACAGAACTAAACCAGGACCACAATTAAACATTGACTGAACAGACTGGAAAGTAAAAAAAATAAACACAGCACTTCCTGGATCTTGAAAGGGTGACAATGCATAGGTCAGAGATCTTGGCATCAATTGCAGCATACTGAAATTTTGGAGGAGAGTTTTCCCGTGATTATGAATATAAGCAAGATTAAAAGCAGCAAGTGGAATCTACTTCCCTTCAGAGCACTGTCCATGGGAAGCCTCCTGCTGCAGGATGTTACTGAAATGATTACAGATCTTAAGATGTTTTAGTGAGGTCATCTAAAGCTCACTGTGTATGGCACAGCCACAAGCCAAGCAGGCTCATCAGTATTTGCCTGTTAAGTAGCTCTGCTGGAGATAACAACCCATGTATGTAGGTTGTGTAGGGTATGGACTCAGTGAAATAAAGTTACCTGGTTGCTTTCAGCCCATCCTAACCTCCCTTTGAGGAAAACCTCTGACCACATTAACACATGAGTAGGGTGTTGCTGTCTGCCTCATTTCTTTCCATATCATTCCAGCCCCACATCAGGATTAGCTCTCCAACCCCACCTTGCTTCCCTCTGAAAGTCCTTCCACTTTCACAGTGATCCAGCCTGCCTGTGCACTGCTGACGAGGTCTGACAAGGTGAGGCCAAAGTTAGCAACATTTAAGGCTTTTTAAGAAAATACATTTGATTTGACATAACAGTCCATAAGAGCTCAGAAGTACCCACTGTTCTACCATGCGAAGGCTCACATGAGTCCCTAAACTTCAGGACTGGCCCTTAACAACCCTGCTAGAGGGCAGGGTGGAAATCAGGATTGGTTTCAAATAATATTTAATGTTAACGAATTCAAAGATAGAGCTGAAACCATCACAAGTTCTGTTCTAAGTGAAGTGACTTTGAAAACACTTTGGACTGATTATGTTTTTCAGAACAGTGCTCTGCATCGCTCCGCATCAACGCATTGTGGGACACATTGAGGGCAGCGCCAGATCTGCAACATGGTGCTATAAGATCCTGACATTTATCACTTTAGGAGAACAATAGCATTAAGGGAGATCATTGGGTTTTTCTTCTAAGTTAATTTGTTCTTAGCATTAGCAACAAAACCAGGGGGGATGCTGTTTTAAAAGTTGCATTAATACGTCTCAAAGCTCTAAAAAGCAATGGGGAATTTTTGCCTGAGGACTCCAAGGGCAGCCAGCAATTACATTTTTGTGAGGAGGCTGTCAATAGCAGAGGGATGGGCCAGATCCTGGCTCTGTTCTCATCCTTTCCACTGTTTTGCACTTGTTCTGGCATGTTTTCTGGCCTGCGGAATCGCTCAGAGGCAGCTCAGGTGAAGAGGTCATGAGCTGGGAGATGGGATGGCTATTTCAGGTCTGTGACTATTCACAATATAGTGGGTACATAGACAGCTCTGTCCTTGCTGTCTTTTGCCCAGGTTCTTAGTATTTTCTCTCAGGAGATATTTTTTTCTTTTTCCTCAGGTCTTTAGACCACAGAAGAAATCAATAAACAGGTAAAAAGAGAATAAGGTCTTAAACTGCTGCTGAAAAAGTCTGGAGCTGAATACTCATAACAAAACAAGCCCCGTGTCCCACCATATCACAAAATGTTCCAGCTTTCCTGCAATTTCTTTTAGAAGCCATTAAATGCCTGAGCTTATGAGGGTTTTTTTAAATCATCAATCAAAATATTTGAGTTGTTCACAAGGACAAGTAGTGTGTTTAGAGATGTGTTGCTAAGCTTCTGCTCTGCTGCCTGTTTCACTTTCTGCTCAGCAGTGTTCTTTATGCCCATTTTTGCTCAATTTCTGAGGTTCTGGTAAGGTCTTCAGCAACAACCATATGACATGAGTCAAATGAGTGGGTGAAAGAATCAGGTGAGACACTTTGTACTTGCTTCCCTCCCTGGGAATGAGGTGGCCTTTCTCTGAATCCTAGTAAATGAGCCATGTGGGGGATAGTCCTGAGATTTGGTGCTATTGTTAAGAAACAATTTTCCATTTTGGTTTTTGAATCACTGATCTGCAGTCCCTTGGCAAACCTGGCACATATCCTCTTCACCCGCCATCCCAGAGCTCACTGACTACTGCAGGCAACAGCACATCTAACACATAAAAATCAGTTTTGATTTACTCCTGGTTCTTCAGCAGTGGATAATTTCTCTTGGTTCTTTCATGTTATTTTTTGAACCATGAGCATCATAGAAATGAAGGCTCTATTCCTGCAATTAACCAAGAAAAGTCTTCCGATTCTTTCCAGTGGGTTTACTTTTTTCAATTGCTAGGAACCTTAAAATTGCGTGTTTGGATCCTCTGGGGAGGTAGTTGGCACATCTTCTTTCCTTTGTTGATATTTGATCAGTGAAGCTGTTGAGACCCTTAAACTCTGTCTGACCTATTGCATTCCCCCAGTACAGAGGGCTCTTCTGGCATTTGCAGACTACCCCATTTTCAAGCCTGCCACTTCTAAGCCTGTGCTGCTAAATTTTTCTCTCTTAATAGCATTGCTGGTGCTGCAGCTGGCATTATTAATTCCATTTCATTAACCAATCTTCCTAATGGACTGGAAGACAAAAGAGAAGACAGTCCCAAGACAACAGCGTGGCTGGGCCTCAGGAGATCTAAGTTTAGTCCTTGTGCCTGCCACAGGCTTCCTATGTGACCTTGGGAATCATCTTGTTTAGGTCGCTGGGTCTGCTTGGTCTATTTGAATTTGGGGCATCATCTGCTTTTTAAGCTTTATTTCTGCAGCAATCAGCCCAAGAATCTGCTGCTCTAGCAAAGGAGCCTCACCATTTTCACAATACAACTTGCAGGCTGGTGTTACTGGTTCTCATTCTTGGACCACTTGGACCTCACTTGGAGTATTGTGTACAATTCTGGTGTCCTCAACATAAAAAGGACATGGAGCTGTTGGAGCAAGTCCAGAGGAGGCCATGAGGATGATAAGGGGGCTGGAGCACCTCCCTTACGAAGACAGGCTGAGAAAGTTGGGGCTGTTCAGCCTGGCGAAGAGAAGGGCGCGAGGAGACCTCATAGCAGCCTTCCAGTATCTGAAGGGGCTCTATAAGGATGCTGCGAAGGGACTCTTCATCAGGGACCATAGTGGTAGGACAAGGGGTAATAGCTTCAAACTTAAACAGGGGAAGTTGAGATTAGATATAAGGAAGAAGTTCTTCACAGTGAGGTTGGTGAGGCACTGGAATGGGTTGCCCAAGGAAGTTGTGAATGCTCCATCCCTGGCAGTGTTCAAGGCCAGGCTGGACAGAGCCTTGGGTGACACAGTTTAGTGAGAGATGCCCCTGCCCGTGGCAGGGGGGTTGGAACTAGATGATCTTAAGGTCCTTTCCAACCCTAACTATTCTATGATTCTATGACCAGAGGAGATCAAGCAAGATTAAAAAGATGAATTGGGGTTGCATTGCTCATGGAAATGGTGAAATCCTGCCTGGTGCTCTGCAAGGATGCTGGGGGACAGAGGAGCCCCCTCTTTGGCAAGCATGCCCAGAAAAGATGAAGACGACACACTTTTATCATATTCTCAAAGGAAGGTCTGGCAGCCAGTGCCTGAGAAGAGGAGGTGGCCCTGGAGCAGCTCATCTCACTGCACTGCTGGCACCCTGCAGGGCAGGCACAGCCCCTCTAAGCTGTTCTGCTGGGAGGAAGAGGCAATAGGAGGCAGAAATAAGAGCGTGAGCAGCGACCACACCAGTGCAAGCCCACAAGCACACTGCATAGGGGTGCACGGAGCAAACCATGCAGGCAGCCCTGCTGCAAGCCCAAGCAAAGCGCCACACCAAGGCAGCTCTGCCGCACAGCAACACTAGACAGATCCTGCCTGGCCAAGTCCTGCCCTGTGCTCCTCCAGGCTCTGGGACGAGGCAGGTGTGCTGCAGCACCCAGGAAAGATGTGCCCCCATAAATGCCTGAAGCCTTGCTTACAGCGGCCACCCCTCACTCCTGCCCTATTGGGTTCAGGCCCAAGTTTTGAAGCTCCAGGTGCTGATTCAGGGGTTGGGATGTTCTGTCCAAAATGCAACTATAAATTGTGCAAATGTGCCTGCAAATTAAACCAACAGCCTGCAGGCAGAGGCTCAGAAGACTGAGGTTTCATTTGCAGCAGTGCCACAAGCCCTTAATTCAGGTTGGGATTCTCAGAAGCAGCCAGGGGTGTTAGCAAATAAGCTGTGTTTTGTAGCATTTCTGCTGGCACGTCTGCTTCTTTACCCACCATTCCTCCTGCTGACTCAAGCTAGGTGGGTGAGAGAAGGTGCAGAATGACTTACCACAGACCAAGCCCCTTTCCCCAGCCATTGTTCCCTCCCAAAAAGCCATTTTCTTTGGGGAAGATAGTCACTGAGCAGGCGCTGAGCTGCTCACCCCTCTGCACGGTGCTGGAAAGCTGCTTTGAGTATCTCAGCATGGACATCTTTGCATCCTCTGCCACTGTCCCCACCCCAATGCACAGGGAGGCTGGGATGAAAATGCATTAGTGGCAGAGGTATGTGTGGATGCTGTGGCCATGCACACACTGGCTCAACTGACACAGAATTGTCATGGCAACCCCAGCTTTCCCCAGAGAACAGCAACAGATCGCTAATACACTGCTGGATGCAATAGCCACAACCGCTGCTCTATGGATGTGAGACACCTGGGTACCAAAATGCTTTCTGCACAGGGAGAGTTGGTGCTTGCGGAGCCACAGGTCTAGATCATACTTCATCTGGGAAGCTGGCTGCTAATGTGAAAAAATCTTGGCTGAGGTTATAGAGGAAGTGGGGATAGGCAGGAGCAGGTTAGAAAGCAGACACTCCTATCCCGGGCAAATGCAATCCCACAGTGCTGGCAAGGGTGATGGAGGAGGCAGAGTGTGGCTGCTTATTGCAGCAATGCTAACAGTGCTGCATGGCATGAAGGGCTTATACACGAGGAGTGTGTTAGTGCTGTCCAAGGGAAAAAAAAAACCCAGCAACAAAATAAACAAAAGGAGAAGTGAAGGACATAAAATACTGGTGTGTAAGACAGGAATGTCAGTGCAAGGCTCTGTGAATGGGAAAGTAAAGAAAGAGTATGAGCAGGGCTCTGGTGAGAGCCAATATGAATACTGCCTAGAGGAACGCTTTGGACAGTAAAGCAGCACTGATTTTTAAATGTTATTATGGGCCTCTAGGGTAATTAGAAGAATCAGATCAGGAAATGATGTGCCAGAAGTGTTGCCTGAAAAGTGGTCAGAGTTGTATTTGCTGGGGAAATGAGCAGGGAGAGTGGCTTTGTGGGGCATTTTAGGACATCAGTTGCAAGAAATGCTACACAGAAAAGCAGTGATGGTTTGAGTAACGGAGGGGTTGGCCCAGCCCCGACACATCACCTCACATGGGACAGAGGGAAGAGAAAAGGATGGATTGTATGTATATATCCTCGGGAAGATACCATAAGCAAGGTAAAGAAAGCTTCCAGCATCAAATCAGCAAAATATGCAATGGAAATCCACACCCTGGAGCCAGCTCATTAGGAACTTAACATCAGTCACTCCTAAAACTAGATATCTTCTGTGTACAGATGCAAAATGATGAAAAAGACAAGAAAAAAATGCAGAACCCAGACAAACCCACCAAATTCATGGAAATGGGTTTCTCTCTGAAAAACAGATTCCATCTCTGAGCACTTGAATATCATGTATCCACACTCCCCCTCTCTGCACACAATGAGAAAGTCCTGATTTGGATGCTGATGTCAAATATCAGAGAAAAGACAATTTCATTTCTCATTCTCAAGCTGAAGGATTAAAGATAGATTAGCGAAACTATTTCACGTTTAAAAACCAAACTAAAAGGCCTAAGGAATTTAGATTTCCCTGACAGTGTCATTAAACACCATTTTCCTGATTGCTCCTGCAAAGGAGTGATAGCCTTCTACTCTAGGATGAGCACAAATTTATAATAGGAGGTATAGAGTGAATCTGAATATATATGCAAAATGGAGTTATTTTAAGTTACTGTTGAGCATGAAAGTTCACTGGACAAAATGGAACAAGGAGAAATGTTTTCCTTCTATCACAGTACATTTAACCACTGTTTCAATAATGGATACCTTGTGGACATGGTAGAAGTAGCAGTGATTTCAGAGCAACAGTGTAGATTTGCAGGTACAGAAATAGCTGTTACCCCAGAGCACTGCACATGAACAGTGAGAGGTGGAAGGATAACATACTAAGTTTTGTGCATGAATATGAAATATCCTTGCAACAGGTTTGGCTTTTGCAGAAACAGGGGAATTCCAAAGATAATAGTAAAACAGATCTGGGTGAACATTGCAGAAAGTCTGCTGGGACTTATGAACTGCTTTCCCTAAGTGTTTCACTCCTTGCAAACGTTTAAGTACATGTGGCTGTGCTGAAACTCCCTGAGACAAGTACCATCAAATACCCCTTTGTATAACATCAGGTACCTCATTCTTAATAAAAACATCCGGGGACCAAATGCACGATATCCCTGTGTCCCATCTAAGGCTCTTGCATTTCATATGCCAGATACCTAAAGTGGATTTTAAAGAAATCAGAGATAAAACGTAATACCATGACATTAATTTTAAATTATAATAAATTTGAGAAAACCATGACGCTTATATATGCAAAAAAACCCAAACCCAAATGCTATGTTTTATTTTGGATGAACCTCATCTTTCACAGGTATGGTAGATGTGATCTTGCTGAATGCCAGACACGTCCCTGAATCCTGCTGCTCCTCAGCACCTGCAGGTCAGGGCTTTGGAAGCCTCTGTCTCTAAGGTTTGAAGATGAAAGACTAGATTAGGATGTTATGCTGGTTTTGGCTGAGATAATTTTCTTCATAGTAGCTAGTATGGGGCTATGGTTTGGATTTGTGATGGAAACAGTGTTGATAACCAGGGATATTTAAGTTACTGCTGAGCAGTGCTTACACAGAGTCAAGGCCTTTCCTGCCTCCCACTCCACCAGTGAGTAGGCTGGGGGTGCACAAGATGTTGGGAAGGGACACAGAGAGGACCACTGACCCCAACTGTCTAGTACTGGAGACCAGAAGAGAAGGGATTGCTACTTCATTTTGGAAGTAGCAGCTCTTACCTTTTCCAAAAGGTTTCTTGCTTTTTGACTGTGCTTTATTTTTCTCCTCCCCTGCCCCCCCAGTTGCCTGACATTTGAAATGATCAAAGTTTCCTGTAAACCACAGCTTCTAAGTTTCAGATAAATATAGCCACGCTGCTCTGCATTTGTTTGTTTTCCGCAGGTTGAAAACCTGCAGTAGAGACCTACTTATTTTGGAGCAGGGAGAGCTGCTGCTTGTCACCACGTGCTTCAGCAACTAGGGAGGAGCATAGCCCTGCCTGCGTGCAGGGTGCAGCTCTGGACCACTCGAACACAGGGTCCAATCCTGCCCTGGCAACTCAGAGCAAATTAATTAGCAGCCCCTGTGTTGGCTCCAGGGGGCCAGAGCAACCCTGGAGTGTGCAGAAAGCAAGAGGAGGCGTGATGCATGGAGACAGGCTGCTTATAGGGGTGCACGGAGGGGATGATAGAGATGGCCACGGCTGAGTGTTGTGACATGCCCGGCCCACACTGACACACAGAGGGACAACCCTGAGCCCTTGGAGACATGGTGAAGCTCTGTGGGCTCCAGGGTACAGATGAAACCTCATGCAAAGGCAGGAAGGTCCTGACCCCAACCTCTCCCTTGGCCACCCACGTGTACCAAATTAGCCCAGTACAATTTATTTTGGCCTCCCTATTAGGTGAGAAATAAATGTGGCAATTACTTTGCACATCTGAAGTGTCAGAACCCTTCAGCACATTTCCCTGAAGCTAAATAATTAATGAGGGGCTCTGATTAGTGTGAATCTTGTGGAGTCATCAGACAGTGCCAGTGACATTTATTTTTACCTCTCTACACCTGAGATAGGGCTTTGTTAAGAGGCCAAGGATGGATGGGCTTCCCAGCCACCAAACTGGGAGGCTTCCTGCAGCCAAAAGCGCTTGGCTTGTTGTTTATTTTGGAAAAGAAGGTTTCTGCCCTGCTTTGTGCTTAAGCTGCCACAGACTGAAGCAGCTTTCTAAATTTGAATGCTTTGCATGGATGTAGTGGATGCCAAAACACACTTCTATGCAAGAAAGATATCCTGCGTAAGTAGCACCCAGCAACTCATTCACCTCAGTGTCTCGTTAGAGGCACCACATTTAAGAGACTTACTTCCCCTCTCACCAAGAAATAGGGGTCAAGTAGAAGATACCAGGTGTGCAACTGCCAGGGGTGAGGCTTGGATCCTGCAAACCAGACCACAACAGCAGGACCCGGCTCCCACAGCAGGATCAGACCTGGTGGAGTCATGCCTGTGGCAGTGGGTTTCCAGCTCAGCCTCTGGCAGCAGAACGAGCTGGTGTACCCATGGGATGAGAGCCCCTTAGTGAGAGACTGGTGCTTGAGGGATGCAGGAAGAGCTGGTGGCTGTCTCTTAATGTCCATTTTTGCCTACAGGTTCTTTCTTTCTGAATCAATTCCCCATAACAAACATGCCAGCCACCCAAAAAGCTGTACTTATCTCTGCCTATGCCATGCAGATTTGTGTAAGCATCTGCCCTTTCCCCAGCCCTCTCCCATTTTGCCTTCAAACTGCAAATCTGTTTTTCACTATGACCCAGGGAGGAGAGAGTCTGCCCAGCAGACACAGGCAGCTACTACATGAGCAAACTGGGTATCTTTGGGGTCCAGAAATGCAGAAGAGGGTATAATCTTCACATCTCCAGGGAGGAGATGAAGCTAAAAGGGATTACAGTAAACCTGAACTCTCCTGACCCCAAATGCCACAGCCATAATGACACCAACTGCAAACCCCACTGTTCCTGCCTTGATTCATGCATTTCACCTCTGAACAGCAAAGGGGCACATTCACATGCTCAAGGAGGATGCTTTCAACTCCTGCAACACCACCAGTCATGCACCTCAAAAAGTTACCTCCCCCTAAAGGCATTTCCTCCTCACCTAGAGTTTGTACAATTAGGAGGTAAAGCACTCCTTGCAAAGAAAAGCAGGGAAAAGTATATGCCTGGTTTCGCCTCATCCAACACGTGTTTCCATGGAAGCAGAGGAGAGAGCGGGCAGCCTGCGGCTGCAAATCTCAGCTATCTCACTGCCTGCTCCCATGTCTGAAGAGACAAATGGATCATTAAAAATACAACTGAAATTTAAAAAATCCCATTTGATAGTAGATATCTGATGCTTAGTGCTGCAATGCTGTTCTTAGGGTCTGGGACTCAAGCACATCACAACTGAAGGAAACCGAACTTGGGCTCATTCTCAGAGGAAGCAGAGTATGTGCTGAATAAAATGATTTTTGTTCTTTCGTTGATCACATTGGTGTAGTGATTGTGTAAGCACAGAGAATGACAGCACAAAACACAAAGGGAATTATATAAATGGATAAAAAAGACGTTTTCAGCATGGTTTGGAGAAGCATATTGCAAAGATGGTTTAGGAAATACAGATTGTTTAGGAAAATGGAAGGTTTAACTGTTGATCCAATCCCGGTTCTGATCTCAGGGCAGAGACTCCTGAATTCAGTTTGTCTGTCAGTCAGTTGCTCTTATCAACAGGTCCTGGGAGCAGAAACTTATTTTTAAATATAAACCACAAAGTTTTCCTGGCCTTAAACTAGCATCTTAAACTGCACATTCAAACAATGTGCAGTTCCTAGCAGCTTGCAAGCACGTTGCAAATACATCTTCTTGCTGCTGAGCCAGGCACATTTCTCTGGGAGTAATTACCATATATCCTCAGGTAGGAGCTGCCTCTTACCCAAAATGTTGCACTCAGCGTCTTGAACGTAGCTGCTGCACACAACTGCTCTTGAGTGACTGAGCTGAATCTAGCCAGTTGCCTTGTGCCAGCTCCCAGCAAGGTAGTGGGGCTGGTACACGTGCAGCCATTACATGAGCAGATGCAAAATGTCCTTCCTGCGTTTATCCCTCTCAGAAAAATATATAGCTGTTTTACAGCAGCCTGCCTTCTCCCAAAAGGCAGCAGAATTTCTCACCAGTAGATTTTTTTGTCTTTCTTGACTACCAGGCAAGAAAAATTAGGTACACTTACAAAACTTGCCAATTAGAAAATACAGTTGCAGACTCTAGAGAGTTAAAAATCCCAAGTTCTTAGTGCTTGTGAGATTTCCTCTCCACAGCTCTGTGTAATGGATTTGGAGTTGTTCTCTACAGCTGCCTGAATGCTGAATTTTTGAATCCTGTGATCAATACTGTATTGAATACCAATGCCCGTGATCTAATGATGGCTCTGTGTGCATCTATTACTTAAGCTTAGCTGGTATCTTTCAGAGGAAGAACAGCAAAAGCTGAAAGAATGGGTCAAACCAATTTGAATTTGTTAGATACTACATCCAAACAGGGAAATATGTGGGACGAAAATAAATCTACTGGGGAAAATGAAAAGATTTAGCTTGGACCAGGACTGACTCCCAGAGCCTGCAAATGTCCCAGACAACTCTATACCAGCAAATCCTAATGAGCAAATGGCAATATGACCATAGGTATCACTTGCTTATTCTAGCCTGCGAAACCCATTGCTAAAAGGGGGGTTCAAGCCAGCAAATCCAGACAGGGGCGGGCCCTGCAAACACCTTTATGTACAGGCTGGAGGCAAAGCTGGTGGTGGTGCTAAGGACCAGTACCCTGGTAGATACCTACTACCTGCAGGGAGTAGGGAAGCACTGGTTTGGTACCCTGGTAGGTACCTACTACCTGCAGGGAGTAGGGAAGCACTGGTTTGGTACCCTGGTAGGTACCTACTACCTGCAGGGAGTAGGGAAGCACTGGTTTGGTACCCTGGTAGGTACCTACTACCTGCAGGGAGTAGGGAAGCACTGGTTTGGTACCCTGGTAGGTACCTACTACCTGCAGGGAGTAGGGAAGCACTGGTTTGGTACCCTGGTAGGTACCTACTACCTGCAGGGAGTAGGGAAGCACTGGTTTGGTTTCCGTATCTGGTAAGTGCTCGGTTTCTTTCTCCAGCCCACCAACAGGAATCACCTGGTGGTACTGGCTGGTACCATGAACCAGCATTTCTTCCTTTTTTTAAAATACGGACATCAAATCATAATAGTCATGTGTGGCTTGTTTCTACCTGTGCTATTGATGAGCGAGCCATTGAGCGTCCACTGGGCACAATGAAGGTAAAATGCTCTTATGTCCCGTTCCCAACCTAAAACCATGAGGACAAGGCTCTGCAAGTTCTACAAACATGTAAGTTGGCAAGAACAGTGCACCTAAATTCTTGGACAAAGTAGGAATGAACTGGAAGGTGAGTGGAAAACTAGTGCGGATGAGTCTGGAGGATATCAGAAAAGCATTTGCCTCTAGACAGTGTGGGATATTGATCTGGAGAGTCACATAGCAGCACATGCTGGACAGGAAGCATCCAAAATGCATCAGAAATTAGCTGAGGGAAGGGAAGCAAGCTGACAATAAAATCAAGCAGTGAGAGGAGGAAGGAGGCTAGCAGGGCAGCTAGCACTGGAACTACGGGTGTTTACCTTGTGCTGTGTATCAGTGACCTTGAGAGTGATGTCATTATCTAATAATGCCAAATTGTAGGAGGCACAGAACAAATTAATTACAAATGGAAGATTAGGCTTACGGTCTGATAAGCAGCTCATGGAGTTCAATGAAGAGAAGTTTTAATGAGATTAGGTGACAAAGCCATCACTTAAAAGGAAGCATTAAACAGACTACAGACAAGGAGAAAGAACTGGGGGCGAAAGCAGAGAACTATTAAAACCATCTGTGTTATTAAAAGAAAAGTAAACAAGGCCTGTGCCTCTCTGGGAGAAATTGAGATGATTGTAAGGCGTGCTGGCACCGCCAGTGGGAATTCTTCCCTTGAACGTATTGTACACAGCATCTGAGTCAGGCTTTGGGGGATATTGATGGAGCACAGCAAGGAAAACCCAGCACACATTTAGGACCAACATGAGGAGCGAAGCACCAGCTGGCTTGGTATGAATTACAGCAAGCAACAGCCCTGAGAATTGGTCCAGGAGGCCTGGATTACTAGGGGACAGCAATGGTTTGGAAACAGCTTCATGGAGAAAAGCTTTGCCATGGCCCACTTCAAATGCAAATACAGCAGGGCACTGGGTGGTAACAATCAAGAAAAGAAACAGGCTATTAGTTAATATTTCAGGCTAAGAAGGGCAGCTCTTAAATAAGAATAGCTACTGCTAATAATGAATAATTAAAGCAGACCATTTGGTCCTTCAGACCTTACGCAGTTCCATTACTCTAATGTACAGCAGTAGCATCATTTATAGTACACAGCAGGAGGAATCATGCATGCACATGGACTGGCTGGGGTTCATCTTCTACCAAACCCACTGCACCCTTCTTCTGAGCTGTATTTAAAGCTGAGTTCAGATACAACAGGTATGGGAGCAGCTTCAAATCAGACAGATGCGAGACCTGGGGTGTAAAGGCAGTCCCATTTTATCAAACCTAGACAAGGGTAGAGATTGGTGCTAACACTCCCTGCTTACATTAACTGCAAGTAAAGGGCCAAAGCAGTTTCTGAAGAGAAGGAGACCCTCCTATTTCAGACTTCTGTATGTCTATTTTATAAAGCAAATACTAGACATGTTTCCTCATCTTTCTTCTTTGTGACGGGACAAGCGCAGTTGGGGTACTTGGAGCTGACTGACATTGTGTAGTGTGTAATGACTCACTGGCACAAAAGTTTACCAATTCTAACTTCTCAGATGGATCCAATAAGGGAAGAGGTTTGGATAAAAAGCAGAGCAGACCCCAGTCCCCTTGCTTGCTTCCCCTCTCCCTCACCTTTCCACCCAACCCTTCACCCAAAGGGTAACACCCCAGCAAGGGGATTGGGGGCTGAAAAAACTAATGGGCACCAGGTACAGCAGGGCTGACCCTCAGCCAACACAAAATGGTGAATGTTCTAGTTTCATGTATAAAACAATCCTCCTCAGATTGCAATTCATCCTGAAAACTCTCTAAGGACAAGACCTTACTGCGTGCTGTTATCCTCACTAACAAAAGATCCTGATCTTCACCGGGACTCCAGGCACTACAACTAAAATAAGATCTAAAAATGATAATCAGTGCAAAGCTTAATTTTTCCTTATGAAAAATCAGGGAACAATTTATGCACGTTAAGAAACACATCCAGCACTACAGCCTTTCAAAGTCATCTGCTAATCCTCTGATTTCTCTTGCAATGCAGATTATCCAAATATGGATCCCTGGGTGCTCTCTGATATACATCTCCAATAAATATTTACATCCCCTCTCTTCCTATTTTAGTTTGAAATATGCTAACAGGATGCACAGGGGGTTCCTTAGCATTTTACAGACTCGTTACTTTGGTCAGAAAAAGTAAAATCCTGTGGAAGTGTCAGCCAAAAGCATGTTACGTTCTCACCTTTCTGGAAAGAGTCAACCCCCTACAGTTAAATCTTGTTTAAACAAACTGCACAAACCCAAAGTGTGGCAGAACCTTCTTTAGTGATTTGATTTTTCAAATCTCTTTTTCTTTCAGTGGGGATTACCCAAGATAGGTGAACAGATGGGCACTCCCCATTTCTTAGAGTCACTGAGGAAAATCCTGACATTAATCCTAAGAAAACACAGATCTTGGTGATTCAGGATGCACATTCTTTGTGAATGCTTCCTTGTTCGTACATCATTTTCCTGGGCAAGTGCTGATAGGGGTGACATAACTTGGCCCACGTGCTTGGTCACACCTCATGTGATCTGGGTGGGAGATCCCAAGGAAACCTGAGCACAGACTGGGTGGGGGCTGTGGGTCCTTCTGACAAGTCCCTGTCCTGAAGGATGGGGATGAAGACCTCAGGGGTCACTACAGCATGCCCCAGCAGGGACATCTTTAGAGACCGGTCATAGAAAAGTTCAGGTTGGAAGGGACCTTAAAGACCATCTAGTTCAAACACCCCTGCCACAGGCAGGGACACCTTCCACTAGACCAGGTTGCCCAAAGCCCCGTCCAACCTGGCCTTGAACATTTCCAGATTTCTTGTAAGTCCCCTTTGGACACTGGGGGCTGCTCTAAGGTCTCCTTGGAGCCTTCTCTTCTCCAGGCTGAACAACCGCAGCTCTCTCAGCCTGTCTCCATAGCAGATGTGCTCCAGCCTCTGGTCATCTTTGTGGCCTCCTCTGGACCCACTCCAAACAGGTCCACATCCCTCTTGTGTTGGGGGCCCTAGAGCTGAATGCAGGACTGCAGGTGAGGCCTCAACACAATGGAGTAGAGGGGGAGAATCACCTCCCTTGACCTGCTGGTCATGCTCCTTTTGATGCAGCCCAGCACACGAGCCCAGCCTTTTGTCAACACCCCAAGTCTTTCTCCTCAAGGCTGTTCTTAACCTAGTCTCTGCCCAGCCAGTATTTGTGCTTGGGATTGTCCCAACCCAGGTGCAGGACCTTGCGCTTGGCCTTGTTGAACTTCATTAGGTTTGCACTGTCCCCCCTCTCCAGCCTGTCCACGTCCCTCTGGATGGCATCCCTTCCTCCAGTGTGTCAACAGCACCACACAGCTTGGTGTCCTTGGCAAACTTGCTGAGGGTGCACTTGATCCTACTGTCCATGTTGCTGACAAAGATCTTAAACAGCACCAGCCCCAATACCAACCCCTAAGAAATGTCACTCATCACTGATTTCCACTTGGACATTGAGCCGTTGTCTACAACTCTTTGAGTGTGTCCATCCAGCCAATTCCTTATCCACCGAGTGGTCCATCTGTCAAATTCATGTTTCTCCAATTTAGAGACAAAGATGTTCTATTGGACAGTGTCAAATGTCTTGCACAAGGGTCAGCTATGAACACTAGCTTCCACAATTGTTTTGTGGCATTTGCTGTAAGTGGATGGCATGGTTTGCCCTCAGGTGTCAGTGGGGTTCAGCTCTGGTGGGGATGGCATAGGGCTTGCTTTGCTTTCAGCTCTGGAAGCAGGAAGGGGCATTGGACTCTACAGGAGCCCAAAGAAACCGAGGACACTGTATTTGGATGCATCTGGGCACAGCTGGAAATGCTGATGTCAGCTTTGCAAAAGCCCAGACAATTCCTGCTATATGTGTTTCTGCTGCATGATTGTCCTCTTGCTTTCTCTGCAAAACATCCATTTCACAGCATTGAGAACTCTCTACTGAGCAAACACAGAGCAGGCCAGAGGAGATGGTAAGGCTTAGGTATAGAATTATACATATAGGTGTGATACATATCTATGCCTGACTCAAATCCATGAATAGAAACTGCAGATCTGAACTCCACCCTTGCCCACAGGGCAAAAGCAAAGCTTGCATCTGAATAAATCCCAACAATCTCAGCTGTCAGCGTCTCCAAATCAGGGCAACAACAGGAGCTGAAGCCAAGTGCTCCAAGTATTTTCTTCCAGAATACCCAGGAGAGCTCAGCTATATGTAGCAGAGCCACTTACATGGTGTTTGAGGAAACATTTCTAGTCTTAGCAGACAGAGAGGTGCCAGGAAATGATTCGGCTTCCCAGGCCCGACTCAAACCACGGCATAGCCAGGCCTGTGAGCCCATGATTATGACATTGATCTTTCCAGTGCCGCCATGTAGCATAAAGCATGTGTTAGATGGCTACTGCTCATCACGGATATGCATCTTAGCTGCTGCTGCAAGTTATAGTGCAGTGAATACTGCAGAGAAAATGCCTCTACTCAGCCTGTTCCTGAGGGTCAGATCCTAACCATGCTAAAGATGAGGCTTCATTTCCCTCCCTTCCCACAAAGCACAGTGGTGTAACACAGAACAGTTTAATGAGACACTGTTTCCCTGTTTCAATGAGCTTTGAAGTTGAGGGAAGAGGAAGGGATACCTGCATACAGCTGCCCAGATTGGCCAGGGAAAAGGGCTCTCACCTGGAGAAGGAGCACTGGGGGAAAACACTGCAAAACTTGTGACTGATTTTTAACTGAGGGTGCAGGAAGAGAAGTAAGCAAGAAACCTTTAAAAGGGATAAGAGGAGATGACATGTTCTCCAGACAGTTGTGACAGACAAGGGTTAATCTTTCAGACTTAATGGCTCTACCTGCTATATCACAGTTTTCCCCATCAACATCTCTGGCCCTAGACAGCTGCCTGCTAGCCATTCCCTGCTCTTTGCAATACCTCCCCTCAAAGGGAAGGTCTCCCATCACAAACTGAGCTAATCTGGGCCCACAGACACCACCAAAGTCATACCTGTGTGCATGTCCAAAGCATTCACTCTCTTCTTTACAAAAGGCTTGCACCTGGCAGCAATTGGCACTAATCCTCTGTGAAACCTGTGACACTGGGGCATTTTGCTAACACGTCATTTGGCATTTTTTTCTCCAGCACCCTTATTTATTTGCCTTTGCAATGTCAGTTTGCCCAGCCAGCTCCATGAATAATTCAGCACCATTAAGCACGTGCCAAAGTCACTTCGGCACTTAGTAGGATCAGTTCTTTGGTTCTTTTCTCCATTTAAATTTCATTCCAACATAATTTCCTCTTCATTGCTGCTAGACAAACAAGACCTACAAGTAGAAAGCACATTGCCATATCTATATGGAAATATAGCTATATATATGGAAATCACCCCTTTGATAGAAATTATGTGCTGCTAACCATTCTGCTCAATTCATGGTGCCTTGCTGCTTGTGCTCACTGCCACTTTGAATGATGGAGAAGCCTGGTATTTTTTTATAGACATCTATTGGAGGTAAGGGTCAATAGCCAGGCCATAAACATGATCTCACAAACCAGGATTCAGAAAAACCTGAGGTCATTTCCCAGTTCTGTTGTGTATTCCTGGTGTTATTGCAGTGAGATCAATTCATCACACCAAATCAATCATATGATATATTAGTCAATATCAGTCCCTTTCTCAGCAGCTTTTTTAGAGAAAGGGGCTTTAAGATGGGTGTGCAAGTGTTTCAGCATCCCATCTGTAAGATGACAATAGCATCTCCTTTCTTGCTTTGCCTGGAGATTTGGACTGTTGCACTGTCCCTTGCTGCCAACCTGCAGCGCTGAGAAAACTGGGGCTCTCAGCATGCACAAAAACTGTAGATTCACTGCTTCTAGTAGTCCTGTTACCGTGATCAAGCCATCTTCAGTCCCCCAAAATGGCACTACTCAGATCCTACCCCTGCAAGGACCAAGGACTGTTTCTCTGGAACATCAGACATAACTGCACATGCGATTTCTGACCCAGTTTACATGTGCAATTACAATGTCTGAGAGCACCAGGCAGCAGAGTCAGCACATAATATCCAGCTGCAATAACTGTTTGTACAAATAAACTGTATAGGTGAGTGCTCATTTCAGAAGGGACAATTGCTACTATGGCTTTTATTAAATCCCACTCATTTTATGACTCCCTGCTTGGAGCAATAAAGCTTTCACTTTCAGCTAAGGGTATATATGGGCCTGCTGTTTCAGTTACAGCAGCAAAGCTCCAGTAGCTCCAGCGCAGGCATTTGAGACAAAAAGCAAAGGCAGCTTTAGGAAGTAACTTCTATTCTTTGGAGAAGCTTTTGCACTTACCGAAGCAAGTAAGCATAGCTGCTCGTGTTTCAACAGTGTATTAGCCAACAAAGTAACCAGAAATCCTGACTATTAATCTCCACTGGCTTTTCTGTGAGCTCTCCTACCCTGCTTCTTGCTCGTTGCCCAGATACAGACCTTGTGTTGTTGATGGTCTCAGCATTTCATTAGGATGTATGCAATAACTCCCCCCTGCCTCAGTAAGGAACCATCTACATTTCTAAAAGAAAGCAGAAAAACCTGCCTGTACAACGCCTGCTTCTGCCAACAGCACTCGCTGAGTGAGTACAGGTTCTAGGTTGCTTTTAAATGTGTCGCAATGAAAACAGGGTCTCTGGGATTGTGAGGAGCTGGATTTTGATCTTACACAACTGTGGATCCCAAGAAACAACATGCAAGCCAGAGGGTTTATACCAGCCAGGCTGTGGGTGGTATCAGACCTTTGAAATCTGCATTTGTTTTCCCCTGAAATTTTTCAGTCTCATTGCACCTTCTATTCAAAAGATAAGAAGCAATTAAAAAAAAAAATACATTTTGTTCATTTATATGAAATGTGCTGCTCCAACAGTATCTACATATACCCAGATGATTTAGCAACACCAAGAGCTGTTTCACTGCTGAAGTATTCTTCAGGATCAAATTTGTAAGGGGACAGTCCTTAATGAGATTTCTACTTTACCTGACAATGTGGATAGTCTAATACCAAATTCGTAATGCAAGCTTAATTTGCTGCCTTGGAAGATGTCTCTAAAACATGGCTTTTGCAAATAATACTGATTATCTGTGTCCTTTTTGTGCTTCTAAAGTTACCTCAGCTCTCGAGGACTCCTGAGGTCACATCTCAGTAGTTTGCACTCAAACTGAGTTACAGATTATTTCCACAGGAACTGTGAGAAAGCTGGTACGTCTTTTAAAGTGATGTTCAAGAACTGCAGGAAAGTACTGGAGGACTGATGGCACCCAGGTGGGCCTAATCAGTGCCACGTTACAGAAGACTCCTATGAGAAGCTGTGACATGAAGCAAACTCCAACACCAGCTGAAACCTTTGGAAGAGATCACCAATTCCATATAAAATCACATGGCACTAGTTACAAAAGGGTTTTTCTGAGCAAGTGATAACAAAGGGTGTTAAACGCATAGACCTGTGAGTCAACAGGTCTTGAAAGGAAGAAGCTTTCTTGAAAGGAAGAGCTTCCTGAAGCTGAAAGGGAGATAAACCCTAAAATGAGGTTTCTGCTAAAGCAAACAGCTTTCCACCAAAAAGCAACCCCACTGGCAGGGCTTTTCCCCCACAAAATATTCAGTGCTGTGTAATGTGGCATAATGCTTTATGCCCCCTGAGCCCTGAATATGCAGGAAACAAACAGTCTTTTTGAATGGGTGAACACCTATTTCAGAAGCACAAGGATCTTAGTATACCTGACTTTCACAAACAATGCTCGGATGGAGCCTCTCACACTCAGATCACCTGTAAAACCTATCGTCACTACCAAAGTTACAAACCTTCATAGAGCCAATTTAAGGAACCTTGACATCACCACATATCCCCACCATAGCCAGGCTAGCATCCAGCAGACTGACCTGTGGTGGAGTTAGAAGACTATTGCCATCCAAACCAACATGTCTTAATGTAGCATTTGTTTTTTTCCATACCTGTTTGTATTCCTCACACAAAAATGAAATGCTGTGAAAGCAAAACACCAGAATGATCTCTCACTGCTACAGTTCCCACGTCACCACTGAGCCGCTGCCAGAGCCACAGGGAGAAGAGATGGTATCTGTAATACCTCTCTGAAAAAAACAGTGGGCAAAATCACTCAAGTTGGGTAAAGGAATTAGAAAAAAATATGACTGTAGAGGAATAAACAAAGAGAAAGTAGCAATCAAAATAAGATTAAAAGTGACAAAACCACCAGACGTTCTTTCTTTGGGAGGAAATCAAGCTCTTTGAATGTTGGACCATTGTATGTCACTTATTTTCTGTTGTCCTGAACTTACATGAACACAGCAGCCTCCCAACGAAAACATGAAAAATAAATCCCCTTTTCAGTCAACATTGCTATTGTGTCCCAATTAGCAGTGCACTCTCAGAAGCCAAGGAAAACACCAGTAAAATCAATACCCACCTCCAGGTTTTATTCCCAATGGAGATCTCCTATCACACACCCACCCTTCACTACAGTCAAATACGTTAATTTTAATCTCATGCTAACTACCAGACACAAATAGCAATACTCAAAGAAGTACTTACTCCTCCTAACATCTGAAGAATTAGAGCCACTCTGAAACCGGCAGACGTATTCAAAGGTTTGTATTTCACCTCTCCTTGAGAACTAGAGATATGTTTTCTATCACCAGGCCTTAATCATAAATTTAAATCTGTCCTGAAATGAGTCCAAACTCTTCATTTGAATTAATCAATGAAAATGGTGAAAGTCCTTGATTCCCAGCTCACAGAGCATCACAGAGGTTCGGAAGCAGCATTTCTAGCAGATCAGAAAACAAAATATACCAGAAGTTCCCTGCAACACACTATATTTAGAAGAATATTGCATTAAGATGCAAAATACTATGTGCTAACTAAAGCAAAATGTTTTGATTTTTCCTTCACCTGATTTGTATTATAGCATATAAACTTCCATAAGCACCTTCTGAGCTAACAACTGAAATTGGTGCAGAGAATGCTCTTTAGTATCATTTATAGAAAAGCACCAGTACAACTTTTCCTCTTCAGGTCCTCTTCAGTGAACAGGTTGTTCACTGTTTCTGTATGCCCAGAATAAACATATCTCCTTACTATATATTGTGTCAGCCACAGGAAAGTTACCAATAGGTGTTAAGATTTCTCTGTCAATACCAGATGTTTGAGATCTGCTGGGAAGCAAAGGATAACTATCTCTAGGCATCTGGGAAAAAACAGCTACCATCAGACTGTCAGTGTCACAGCCTTGCCTGAAAGCTGAGTCACTGATCACTGGCGCCAAGAGAATCCAAAAGGGACACCATGTCAAGACTTTGGCTTTTAAAAAGTGCTTGAACTGTGATTCTGAGTTGACATTTGTCCACCTGAACAGAAACATTACTCATGCGCAGTTATCTCCTTGCTGACTTCCCCAGAAGCAGGACTGAGCTCACCTTGGGTGCTTGGCTTTGCAGGGCATGGACATGGATATGGACGTGGATATGGACAGCGACAAAGCAAGCAGTGGGCTTGTGCAGCCCAGCTCACAGAGATACATCTTCGCACATTACATATCTTTCTTCTTCGGACCTCTTCTTAGTAGGTCCCTGTTTGTATACAGATACCCACCAGTTCAGTGTGCTTGGCTTAGACTTTGCCATTCATGGCTTTGATAATTAAACTTTTGACATAACCATCAGGCACCTGTATAAATTCAAACAAGTAGCTCTTTTTTTATCACTGGTCACAAGGTAATCTTGACCTGGCAGAAACATTTTATACCACCACCATCTTATGTCTTATCAGAAAGGTCTGCATACTTCTGTTTGAGTGCTGTGACTAATGACAGCTCTTCAGAGGCAGTCCTTTGCTCTTAAAAGGAAGATATATGAAAAGGAAGGGTAAAGCCTATAAATTTTTATAGATGTGTACTTAACTCACAGGCAAGCAGTGGAGTGGACAGCAGTCCCGAGAGAAGATGTATGATCCTCATACATTAAGCTATGCCCAATTTTAAAAGCACCTCTGAGCATCCAGACACTGTGTTTAAGATGCCTTGACACACAGTAAGTTTGACCTTACCCAAAACATGGGAAGTAATTTTCATGAGCACAGCCAAAACTAAGGGGAGGAAACAGATGCCAGAGGTGAAATGGCCAAATGCCCATGCTATGGACAACAAAGTTTGCGATCTGAAGGGCATGAGATTTATTGAGACATTTCTGAAGGTCATATCAAGGTCACTCTCTGACATATGTGCATGGTGCCTCATGAGAGGGCATCGCTGCACTTGGTGGCTACTGATCCCTGCTATGCTCCTGCCAGACCAGAACTCCGGGGAGAACCCCAGAGCCCGCATCTGACCATCTATCAGCTCTCCTTGACCTCTCTCTACAGAGACCCTGAAACTACTCCCGAGGACAGAAAATGCCAAACTCACTCCTCCTTCCCTGAAACAAAAGGGTAAGGGAGGAGTGGAAGAGAAATCATGTACAGCATAAAATTGCCAGTGTGCACACTGCTCGTTCCCACCACCACGACCTGCACATCTCCAGGTTTCTCCAGCTGAGCTCCAGTTACCACAGTTGACTGTTGTAACAAGCTGTCATATGGCAGCAGAACTGCATAAACTGGCCAAAAATGTGGAAGGCAGGCCATACCATGCTGCAAAGACAAAAACATTTCCATCTGCTTGGCCCACAGTGAAAAAGGGTAGCTGTGAAGTTCCTTCTCCTCCTCCATGGGCAGAGGAACATGCCTATGAGTTGCTGCTGGGGCAGCTCAACTGGGGTGGAGAAACTCCTCCAGTTCCAGTTGCTGGGGTCCCACTGCCTTGGTCATTCAAAAGTGTCTGGAGTGAGACCCTGTGAATTGAGACCATTTGGATTTGCCTGCAGATTTTGTGTCATCATAGCTTGTTGTTTGTGTCCTATCACGTGTTCACAGTAATTCTTTAGATTCCTTTTAAATTCTGTGAAAGAAGAACTGCAAAGTAGCTGGAAGTCAAGACCTCTTGGCCTACTGATCTACTGCTGAACTTCCCAAAATGTACCATAGAAAGGTGAATCCCTGGTATGAAACTGTTCTATGTAAGAATATCACCCCTCCTTGCTGCAGCTCTGTATGCCCCAGATGCTTTAATTTGAAACTGTTTTCTTACTCTATTGACCATTTGTGATCAATCTAGCCAATAAATAGCTAATTGGCCACTTTTGCCATGAATTTGGTTTGCTAGGCTACAAAGCCAAGGAAGAACATGCATGAAAACAGAGAGACAAGAGCAGGCTGAAGCATGCCTTTGCTGCATTTTCTCCTGTCCACTGTCTTAGTCTTAAATTCATCCCTGACCTTACAGCAGGGAAGTCAAGTACAGGCATGCAAGCAGAAGACTGGCCTGGACAACAGACTAATTGCCAGTGCTCCAGGTATGTCCCTAGCATGGGGTTTAGCAATGCAGGTGTCATTTCTTCCTCTAAGACCCTCTATACTTAAGCTACTTCACTGGTTTGAAACTGAGACTACACATTATAAGTTCCTAAAGAGGACAGACTGAGGAAGAGCCATGCATACAGAAGAGTAAGAGGAGATTTGTGAACCACTGTGGGCTATAGGATCAGACATCCCAGGAGAAAAAGAAGCTATTTTGCTCAGGGGAAGAGCCCATAAGATTTGTGGAAATGTTGTTAGTCATGCTCTCAGGACCTCTTTCACTCAATATCTGTTCATGGTTCTTGGAAAACATTTACCCCTATACATCATTTGCTCTGCATTAACTGAGCAAGCCCACTTCAGGTGGCATTCCATCTGAACAGTAAGTCATTCAAATTCTCTATTTCTCAGAAATGGGCAAGATTATCATGGTTAACTCCATCTTTCCTACTGGGCTTCCCTAACCCTTCAAAAAATTCCTCCATCCCTGTTATCATGTGGAAAATTAACAGAGTCAAATGAGTCCAAGTAAGGAAAGATGGGTCAGCACACTATGCTGCAGAAGTCTGAATAGACGTTTCCAAGCAATATGGAAGAGATCCCTCCTGCAGCAAAGGGATTCATAATCTGCTGTTGCAGTGGGCTCTGCAAGCCTAGCCCTAGCCTGTAGGGCAGGCAAGTAACCCACCATCAATGTGAGGATGTCCTCCATGCAAGCACCCTCTCCAGTTTGCTTCAGAAGGATTCAACCAGTGGTAGAAAAGAACACAGGGAACAAGAAGACAGTTCAGAAAGCTCAAAAACATGAATAAAGAGGAAAAACTGAAGCGGCTAGAACTGCTTAGCCTAAAGTAAAGAATTATGGAAGAATGGCAACTGTTTTTGATAGATGCCTGGGAGCTGGTAGGGGATCTGCCAACAGAGGCCTTTCCAAATGAGTCACAGGCATCTGTCAAGGAATCTTGGCTGTGGGCCAGGAGATGGGCTCTCTGGACCTTGTAAAGCTCCTGCCAGCCCACACTGTATGAAGCTACATACAGAGTGGTATCTCTAATTTATCCTGCTCTGCAGTGTGCCTGCAGCTTATGGCGCTGAGGCAGCATCACAGGACTAACCCAGATTTGCAGGCTCCAACTCTCAGCTACCCATAAACCTCTGCCTTTGCTGTTCTCAGCATGTTCAGATCGACGGTAAATAAGACCCTAAGCAAGCTGACCAAACTACTTTGAGTAAGGGGTTGCATCAAGGACCTCCACGGGCCCCTTTCCACCTGAACTATTCCATGTGAGAGGCAAGCGTACAGAGATTTACCAATCCAAGATTCGTGGCAAGGCCAGGTCTAGATTGACATGTTTACTTCTCCAGGCAGGTTTTACCACACTCCTCCTGCAGCATCGCATGGTGAAGCCACTCCAGTCCCAGGCAGGATGTTCTTCTACCCTACGCGGATTTTCCAAAGGATGCAAAGCTACTGGAGCCCATAAAAACCAAAGTGAAGCACATGAAACAGATGGGCTGGCGCGTGGAGGCACTTACAGCAGATGGCACTAAAATATTAAACTAACATTATCGTATGCTTAAGCTGCGGCCTGGCTTGCTGCTGACTGCAGAGCCAGCCTGGTGAAAGCACACAGATGAGAAATGAGCCTCAGGTTGCTAAATCACCCTACCAAACATCCCCTTCCCACGGGAAAATGCCTCACTAGCAACTCCTCCAACAGCAGGGACGTGCTAACGCAGCACAGATGACGTTTTGTTGAACAAAATGCATTTCAAATAACTTCGGGTCTCTCCCAGATCTCTGCTGGAAAACCACCTCCTTGAGAAACTGTGTAAAATCAGTTTGTCTGGGGGCCAGCGCAGCAGGGGGCAGGGACCACACTGAGAGATTAAAGGGGAAAAGCCACACTGCTTTGTGCTTGTCCACTGTGTAACAAGCCCTGAACACCATAGGATGGCATGAGAGGCATCAGGGAGGAGGTGAAACACATTCTCCAGTTCAGGGCATCTGCCCGTGTTACCTCAAAATCAGAAGTGATCCTGACTGCGGCTTATGATACTACCTGAGAGACACCTGGCTACCACAAAGAGATGGGTGGCCATGAACCTTAAGGGTGTGTTGTAAGGACATGCTCTAGTAGGGCACTAACCAGATTGATGTTACAAAAACCTTTCCTAAGGCATAAAAATCAGGATGCCTCATAGCAGGGTAGCATAGGACTGTGCTAGAACCCTGTCTGGATCCTAGGTCCTGCCAGTTCTGCCATCTAGTATGTGAGTCACAGCACAACCCCACAGCCCTGGGCCTGGTTTTTCCCTTTCCTTTTCTATACTCTGCCATGAAATGAAAAGAAAATGAAAGTAAACATTACTATGAATGTCCACATCCTTTTCTTTCTTTTTAACCTGACATCTGATCTGAAAGGTAACAAGCTCATGCACATTTCATTAAAAGGGTCAAGCAGAAGATATTTCCTAAGATACTAATTGAAGGAGAGACTGGAGAGAGACATGATGACCCAGCATAGGGGAAATCTCTGCCCAGGACCAGGTCCCCCACGCTGTGGGGTCATGCTGCGACTCCACACTCTCTCCACCCTAGCCAACAGTGACCGACGTGCATGGCAAGAGAAGACAGGAAAGGAATCACAGCCAAAATGCTCCTTGCAAGCCTGGCCTTGGTCCAGGCTTCTTTTGGGTTTCTTGTAAACTGCTTCAGGCCAAAGGAGGCATGTTTCCAGGACAGGTCTTTTCTGGAATTTCCTGCATGCACAGGCTAGATGTCACCAGGGCTATGCAATGCAACAGCCCTGTGCAGGCCACACCAACCAGCTGCATTATTTTCCAAAGTTTGTGAAAATCTTCTGCAAGACATGGTTTTCTTAGAATAAACCTAAAAATTTGCACTCCTTGCTCTGGTTACTGCAAAATACAAATGCATCTGGTCTTCCTTCTCTGTGGCTCAATATTAAAATAAAGAAAAAAATAAAATAAACTGAGCTGGCACCTCCTTTCCT
>NW_009918812.1:28162-64785 GCF_000696875.1 Nestor notabilis
CCAGATGTGCTCTAAGCCCTGTTGTGTAAGAGCTGTGTCTACCTACACGAGGAGATGCCAGGAGTCATGTGTGGCCGGCAACAGCAGAACAGCAGATGTCTTGGTACACCTTTACCTTCCCGTCTTTGCTCTGGAGGAGTCAAAGGAGTTACAGGTAACAACTGCGTAACTCTGCCCAAAACAAAGCCTGTGTTGCAGCAAGCAATGAGATCTTCCTGACCATGCACAAAATCATGACTGTGCTTAGCAGTTAAGAGTGTAGGAATAGCTCTGCTCCTTCAAATCGTGATAGACAGCTACAGTAAAATGGAGGTAGGAAGTTGCTGCCCATTTTTGTTATTGCCACTGGATGGCAACAGACATTAAGCAGAGACATTGAGTTATCACTGCACAAACCACACATGCGCTTGTTGTGCTTCACCTTGTTATTTAGGGGAATGGTCATGATTTCAGCACACGTAGCAGGAACACCAGAAAGGTCTCTGCGGGATAAAGGCACAGGCTGGCAGCCACAGAGCCAGCAAGACTGTTCCTGGAGTCAGGTTGAATGCTGGACATTCACTTTGTACAGCTTCTCCATGTGTTTCCTGGAGTGTGCACTTGAAAGAATCTTTTTCTTGCTGGCCCAGGGCAAACTCTTTTGATGAGACATGCAAAGTATATTTAATGCCATGGACATAAGTGAAAAACTGCGTGGTGGAATGAAAATATCATGCTGTGAAATAATTAACACTTTTATGTGACACTGATGGCTGACTTTTTAAAGTTACATAAACTTGGCTATGTGCTGGCCAACAGCCACAGAAAGATTTACACCTAGGTGTCAAAAACACAGCCAGGCTGTTCAACAGCTTCTCTTGAGCCATCAGTTTCCTATGAACCTCCAGAAACGCTGGACTAGCACTGACCTGAAGCCAGGTGGGACTTGCCATGGCCACAGGGGTTTAGTCCCCACCTGTGTTCTGTGAACCTCACTAGGACCATTCAGTTTAACAAGGACGTGTGGTGGTAGTATAACAGTTCCGAGGCGATGTGTAACAAGGAGGTAACAGGAAACAATGAAGGTTTTTCTGTTTTCTACCTTTTAACAAGTATAGTCACACCTTAATGACCTTATTCTCTTAATGACAGATAACTATAATTAACATAATTCTCAGTTAATGAGTGATGACAGTGTTCTTGCTTTGGGTGACATCGTTCTGCTGCACCTCCATTGTGCAGCACTGCCACATCTCCCTCTGTTCTCATCACTTTGAATGTGGCCCAGAACAAATACCTGCCAGGTGCATCTGAGTTGGCATATGACACACATGATGCTGCGATGAAAAGCTCTGTCAAGACCTCAAGTCACGCTATGAACTTCCTGTCCCCTTGGATGTGCTCTGCCACATCATTTCCCTGCCAGCCAATGAGGCTCCAGGCTGATGGAGGCTGGGAGGACCCATGGGGGATGGTCTGGTTCCACCAAGCCAGTTAACACATCCCCTAATTCACCTCTGATAACTGAAAGACTGCTGAAGAGTCTCACATTAATTGTCTGAGTGAGGGACAAGCTCTCTTTTCCTAGGTCAGAAGGAAAGCCCCATATTCGACCTTCAAGGTAAAAATTTAACTAGCACCCAGACACAGCAACCTATGCAGCAAATACCTGTGACTGGAAGGTAGCGTAAACTAGACCCCGCTACCATCCGTATGTCCTTATCTTGAGCCCACCTTGCCATACCTTGGAATCATCTTTAAAATGTTACACAAGGTTTAGCAATAAGCTTCTTGAGAGGCTTTATGTTTTTGTTTTCCTCACCTTAGGCACTAGAGTGTCTTGAGGGGGAAAAGTACATACTGAATTAGTCTTCTATGCACTACAATTCTCTATCTTGTGTCTGTCCTGGAGGAAAAGTTTCTGCCACTACTGTGCTACAGAGATGCAGATAGGAAAGACAGACACGTTGCAACACAGAGAGAAAGTCTGCTTGTGCACAGGGATTTTCTCTGACCACCATATGAGAACAAGGCTCTGTTAGCATCAGTCTAGGCAGAAACAGAAATTAAATGAGACACAAACAATAGGCCAAAAAAATCTGAATACAGTCGAGGGGTACTGAAAATTGTAATAAGGCCTGAAATCTCAGAATTGAAGGACAGGCAACTAGCTGCCTGCGTGATACCTTACAATGAATTTTCCCAAATCTAAGGCCAAATTGCTAGTCATCTGCCTAGAACAACACACAGAACACAACATGATTGCAGAGCCTCGATGCTAGACACTGCAGGAAGGATGTGTAAGGTAAATTCCATCAGCCCTACAATCAGCTTCTAGGGTTTGGGAAGGGCCTGGGCAAGTCCCACAAAAGAGGGATTTGTGAAAGGAGAAGAGATGGTTGGAGCTTATCCTAATTATGAGGGAGCCAAGAGATGCGCAGAATGACGTTGCGAGCTCTGAGAATGTGTGAGGAAAACACACTTTACAAGCAATAATGATATCTTTCTTATTCAGCCTATTAATGTAACTACCACTAAGAACATCAGTATTAACATATTATATTGCACTACAGATCTTGCAGTCCTCAGCACATTGTGCAAGATCAGGCTGTTTCCTTACTAGATTTGCATGCTTGGGTTCACAGCACTAGATAAATCAGTTGTAAAAGTGTGCCACTTAAAACGTGTCTGCCATGTCTCCAGGCCATCATGTGGTCAAAAGCACAAATGCAGACAGAGGAAGATGCTCTCTAAACAGCCGGGGTGGGGTTTGCCCCCCCTTCATCTCTAGCCAGCTGTTTTTAAGGAAGCAGCAGCTCTCTGAATTGCAAAACAACATCTGACACAAGAGCTGTGGACAGCCGCTGCCTCCCAGGCGGCCTCCCAGCCCAGCCTGGAGAGATGGCAGAGCAGCAGCATGGCAGGCGTGGGGCAGCCCCAGTGTCCCTCCCTCCCTCCCGCATCAGCCTACAAAGCCAGAGGCACACAAAGGTCTTGGGTATTAAAGCTGCATCTTGCAAAGAATAAAATGCCTTTTTCTCTTGTGTGCTTTTTGAACTAGGCTGGTTACAGGCTGCAGGGAACCCCAGCAGTGTCAGTGTGCAGTGACCGTGTGCTACCCCTTGGTCCTCAGGGTTTAGTTCAGACCAAAACCTGGTGGTCCCTCTAGAGGTTTGGTGGGTCCCAGAAGACCTCAGTGCCTGGCACAGCAAGCCCAGACCTGGCTGGCTCTACACTGGCTTTGAAGGGATCCTATGGGGAGACAAGTGCCCTTGAGCCCCTCTGAGTACCTAGGAAGTGTTCTGCACTTCTTCTTCCCAGAGCTGGATTAGGGAAGGGGCTTTCAGAGGGGCACACAGGATGTTCCTGCAGGGCACACAGAGCTGGGATGAGCATGTCCAAACCACTCGCCACCCTGCACTAGCCTAGAAGTGTGTACAAAGCCCTCATTATTCAGGATGGATGGTGTCAGCCACCCTGAGGGAGATCCATTTAAGCTGCACCAGCTTCAGAGACACTCAGACCCACCAATTCAACCCCTCTTCTCCAACTCTTTCTTCTTTGTCAAAACGTATCCTCAAAAACATTATCCTCACACTTCTGGGAGGGGCAGGACCACTTCCGTGGTTGCACCCCTTCTCTGGGGCATGGCAGGTAGTATTTCAAAGGAAACAATTTGTTGCCCTTTGTCCTCCAGATGCCTGATGTATGAAACAGCCTTGTATTACTGGAGTTCCTGCTTGATCCAGTACCCATATGCTTAAGCCTAAAAATTATTGTTGCTGGTATCTTTTATTGTTTCCCCTAAGGGAAGGGAAAAGGACAAAAAGAAGATGATGGGAAGGCCAGAGATCGTGTGTGCGTTGTCATAGTCATGCCCAGCTTTGAGCTGAAGTTATCTAGTGACAGCAGCTCCCCCTGCTCTGCACTACTAACATCTCCCCTGCAAGGAACAGCCACTGCTCCCTCCTCCCACTTCTCATTTGTACTGCAAAGAACAACATAAGCATCTGCATTTACCTTTCTGCTTATTTAAGAATGGCAGTAGGGGTGAAGCCAAGGGACTTCTTTTTCCAGAGTCCTTAGAAGACACTTTACTTTGGTTAACAACAGTTTCTTCAATGGGTTTCTTCAGAATTATTCTTTCCTTCAGCTCCTCAGTGTTGATGGCAGATGCTGGGGCTTCAGCACTTACTTTTGGTGCAACAAAGGAGCATTTCAGGTAAGATGTGGACTCTGCCAGATTTTCCCTGTTCATCCTGCTCTCTGTTGTTTTACTTGATTCATAGTCTGAGGCATCAGCACGCGAGCCATTCTCTTCCTTAATAATGTCCATGGGCTTCATTACAGGGGAGTCCTGCTCCCTCTTTGGGCTCTCTTCAGAGGCTGATGAGGCATCACAGGACTCGATGATGAGCTCACTGTCGAGCTCAGCCTCCCGCTCCTCCCGTAGGATGCTGTACTGGATGGAGGGGGAGGCAGGTGATGGAGGGGGCCCTCCAATGTGGCTGAAGGTCATGTAGTTGGAGTGCAGCACCTCCTCGGCAGCCAGTGGGTCCTCGGAGACCAGCTCTATCTCAGAGTCCCCTGATTCAGCACTGCTGGCTTCATTATCCAGGGGTGAGGAGGCGGCAGGGCGCCCAGGTTTGACCCGCTGGTCTCTCTTCTCAGTGGAAAGGGCTGGTGGCTGCTGCACCTCCGGGGTCTCAAAGGAAAAGCTTTTTGCTTCCTTGATGGCGCTGATGAGTTCATCCTCCGACAGGCTGCCTTTGCCCTGCGACTCTGAGCCAGATGGTTCTGCCACCCGGAAAGGAAGAGGAAGGAAAGGGAAAAAAAATTTAAGAATAAGATTTTCTGGCTGCTTAGGCAACAAACACAATAGATTTCGTGCCAGCACAGATCCCTCTGGCAGGGCTGGTAACACAGGCAGAAAGTCTCCCCATCTGGGATGACTAACAGTAATAACAGCTCGTCCTTACAGAGCATTTCCCATGCACGTACTTGTTATAAAGAAGTATCATTAATATAATTTACTAAGGAAATGGATGAAGCACAAGGCAATGTTGCTTAGTGCTTGGCCAGTGGCTCAGCAGTATGTTTTTCACCAGGAAAATCACCCATCATGAGGAATATGGGCTCAGGCCACACATGACAGTGTCTGACTGTCACCGACAGATACAGGTCTGTTCTGGGGACAAACACACACAACAGGGCTGGTGGGTTCCTGACACCACTGATCATAACAAGCTATATGTATTAGTTTTGTCAAACTTTAACTTTCAGGCATGGAAAATTTCAGGTCAGAAACTTCTCAGATTTTTTCTTTTTTTCTCCTTTTTGTTTTTTTTCCCAGAACAGGTGGTGAACTTTCTGTTTGATTTTACCTCAGTTGGGTCCAAGACTGAAACTCATATTTTTACCTTAATTCTTAATAACATTGAGAACTACATTAACCAAAATAACTGACCAACTTGTCACCCAAAATTTGAAGAAAAAAGATTTCTCTGCATTTTCTGACTTGCACTGGGAAGATGAAAAGTAAAAATGAACCATTGAAAAGGCTGGCTGGTCACCCGGGATTAACAAGGAGACCACCATCCCCTGCTAGAAGTGAACCCACCACCAGAATTTCCACCTTTTCTGCCTCCCTGGATATCACTTTACCATGTAGAATTTTGTAATGAAATAACAAAGAAAGTAAAATTGCATCTAAAATGTTCACAACATCAGGCAATGGAGACAGCATGAGCTGCTGTCCTGAGTTAGTGCATGGGTACAGGTTTCCCTCAATCATTCACAGAGCACCAGCCAGACTCCAGCCCAGCCCACTCCTGGAGCATTGGCAGCAAGGCTAGACAGGCCACCTGAGCCTGTCTGTACCAAGGAGGACCATGGTAGCAGTGTGCACGCTGTCCCCCGCCGGCACCTGGCCACCACTGCCTCCTGCTTCCCACCTTCCACATCAGTGACCCAGAGATCGCTGGCATCCACACACAAGACCCTCTGTGCTGAGGGGAAGAAAGGCTGAATTCCCCAGTGATGTTGAAACAGCCATCAAGCACACATGGAAATTTGTCCTCTGAGCAAAGTGCTTGTTCACTAATTTTATATCGTTAGTAATGTGACAGAGGTCACTGAGTGGCATTGCAGGTGGTGAAGGTTCAAGAAAGCCATCAGAATGAGAGACCCCCAAGTTTCATTTTGCTGATGCTGGTGAAAAGGCACATGCAGGACACAGCCTGTATTCATGTGTCTGGGGATGCCATAAGGGGTAAGGTTTCCAACCCCTTGATTGCAGGCAGGATCCCTGAAGCTGACCTGTGCCTGTTCCTAATGGTATTTGCCTTCAGCCCAGCTCTGTTTCAGGTGCAGCCACTGGCATCAGCCCCCTCAAGCACACACAGCAGCACTGGCCACCTCCGGAAGCTCCTTTACAACAGAGTGGGAAAGAGATTTTATCAGACCTGACCTGGGATAAAACCGCTATTTTTGGATATTTCCTGACTTAATTTCTCATGACAATAGCATGATTTCTTCCTGGTCATATGCTTTCCCCAAGATGAATCAGATAAAGGGGGAGATTTTAATGATAGCACCCAAGCCATCATGTTTTGCTGGGAAATGGACAAGAAAAACAACCTCCCCACATCCCTCAAAGCAATTTTGGTTTGTGTGTCTGCCAATACGCATCATCGGCAATTTTGAGCATGTATTGTTGCCATGTCTGCAGCTCTTCCAACAAAACACCTCTCTTGTAATGCATCCCTCTCACATGAGAAAGTCCTTCTGCAACCCAGGGTATGGCGATAGTCAGGATGAAGGTGTTTGGGACTGTTCCAACACACTCCTGTGTGGATGCTGGTAAGTTTCTGTTGCATTGGTTGTGCTGAGCAGGAGCCTGTGCATCCTTTTCCTCCTGCTGCAGGAAGCCTGCATGAGCTGCGCCACTCTCCTGCATTCCCATGTGTGAGCATTTTCTCCCTGAGCAATGACTTAATCCGGCAGGCGTCCAAACAGGCATGTGACTGCCAGCCCTCGTAGCACAGCAACGCTCCATCCCTCTTCTTCACCCTGCTCCTGCCCTCATTGGCAGTTTGTAACTCTAAGCCATGGCATTTACCTTTCAAACAAAGTCCTCTGTGGCTAGCAGCAGGGTGTCACATCTACCACTGGCATGGGAAAGCATATAAATACCCACTGCCTTTCAGCGCCAGCACAGTGTATAAACAGACCACATCTTCCTTCCCGAGAAAGATGATGGCCAGTAATTAAAAGTAAACCTTTTGAAACAGTCCTCACCCAAACAGGGGGGAACCAGGGGCTTTGCCAGAATACCTGAGGGGTACCTAGGAGCGACAACTTTGCTGGGTCACTGGGTAGAAATAGTAGGTTTCTACCCAGTGGTAGGTTTTACATTTCTCTCTCACTTATGACCAGAGTCTGGGCACTGATGTCCCCTGCTGCAGGAAAGGGAGAAAATCCAGAGAAAACACCCTGCAGGAGCCAGCCTCTAAAAGAAACTGCCCGCTTCTTTCCTTAACACAATAGGATCAACAGTGCTTCTGGCTTTCCAGCACCCCGATGCAAGGCAGTGGGACCTCCCAGGGTTGTTCAGGCAGTGCTGGGGATCAGCTTTGCCCATGGAGAGGAACATTATTGTGCTGGCAATTATGCCCTCCACTCCAGTGCCCCCCAGTAAGGCAGCAGCTGTGAGGCTCAGCCACGCACTATTCAGCTACTTTGATGGAATACAGTTATGAAGTATCACAAAGGCAGCCCTGAACAGTCACCAAAGACTGAATAAATAAAGATTAGTGCCTGAAGTTCTTAATTACCTTGAAGTGCAAAAAGTGTAAATCGATAAAAAATGGCATGTCTCTGCAGTAGCATGTGATGCCACTCAGCCAAATAGAAGAAGAAAAATGGGACTCTAATGTCTATTTATAATCTAAAGTTTCTGGCTGATGCAGACAGGATAAACTCACAGCTGTGGTGGACTCTCTTTATCTCTTTTTGTGTGTGTGAACATATACAAATGCATACTCAGTTTTGGGTAGGAGCTATGTATTTCTCTAAGGGTTGGTATTAGTGTGGGTGGAAATCCCAGACTGACGTTTTAAGGAAATTCCAGTTGATTTTTAAATGTTCCTAGGTGCCATCAAAACAATGGAATTTCGTCTTGGGGATGTTCATTGTCAAAGAGTTAGGGTTCCAGGACACTGAAATTTAATTTCAAGCCTGAAGATCCTTTTTCCTGTCACAGAACTTTATTCCATTTTAAAACACTATATTGCTTTCATATTTTAGCAATGTGCAAAAGGGAAAATAAGGAACAGGTATTATGCACTACTACAGTAATCAGGCAATAAGGAAAGGTATAAAAAGGTATATGGGATTTTAGCATTCCTCCAGTAGAAACCAGAAGCCTTTAAAAAAGACTGGCCCTTTGATCCTCCAGTCCTCTTTGTAAATAAAGTGGGAGCATTTGCCTCCTCAGCACTTTCTAAAAGCAGCACTCTCACTTGAAAACAGCACTTACTTTTAACAATTTAACCTTATTCTCTGCAAGATCAAAGAGGTGTTAAAACAGCTATCAATATTTAAAATATGAACCCAGGCATTTGCAGTGCCCTGATCCCACATATCTCATTTCCTTTGGGGAGCATGGCCAGCCAGGGTGACCCCAAAATCACCATGATGGAAACTGTTGTCTGGCTGATGATACCCCCAATGACACCCACCAGCTCACTTCTCCTTGAGGAGAGATCCCCTTGGGGACCAGGCTCAGCAAGCCTGGACCTGCCCCCAGCCATGCTCCTGAGCAGCTTTCAGCAACTTACTTCCATAGATTCCCAGCCCTGTCTTGCCCTCTTCTCACAGAGAAAGGGCAGCCCACCCTGAGTAGTGTGCTAGTGATGGGCAGCACAGTTTACACCCCGCTTCAGTTCTGCAATGTAAACTGATGCCCAAGCAGAGCAGAAACGCCTCTAACTATGGAGACCCATTAATGGCTGCTCATACCCACTTAGACACACCCCACAAACCCACAGTAATTCTCCAGCATGCAGGGCTACAATGGCAACTGCTCTCTGAATATCAAGAAAACCCAGTGCCATGCACCAGCATTACCTGTGCCAGAGGACGGTGGCGAGACAGACCCCGGGCTGTCATCTTCTGGCTCTGACACCGTCACTGTTGGTACCACCTCATGGCTTGGCTTCAGGCCGGTCTCTGGCTGAGTTGGGCTTGACTCTTTGCTGACAGCTTCCCCAGCACTTTCTATCTTGGTAAGCGTGATCTTGACGGGGGCTGTAACCTCAGAGGCACTTTGCTGATCTCCAGATCTTGTGTCTTGAAGCTGATCTTGCTCTTTGGCTGCCTTCATGCTCTCTGAAGCTGGCCACTGAGGGTCAACCTGGTGGGTACTCCCTGGTGCTTACCAATAAGGTCTAGGCTCTCATCTTCTGAGTCAGGCTCACGTTTATCTTGGTATTTTATTTCTTCTGATCTACTTATGTCCATGTATTTATAAGCTTCTACTTTTATGGGATCTGCTAAGGTTTTATCAACTTCAGTAGACTCTGCAGGAGTCATCTCTATTCCCGAATCTGAGCTAAATAAACCACGGGACTCAAACCCAGTCGCATCTTGAACAGGATGCCCCAGTGCATTAAACCCCTCTGTGCTGCCTGAGCAGGGAATGGGGCTGTTTTCCTAGCCCATGTAATAGGTGGAGTCCCGCGGGGTGGTGTAGTGGACGTCCGAGATCAGAGAGGTGTAGAAGGAGCTGTCGCCCCCGTTGGCAGTGGACCCATAGTCAAAGAGGTGTGACGAGCCTGTGACACCTAATGCAAAGACACAAAAACAACGCACAGTAAAGAGACAAGTGCCTGCATACATCAATCTTTCTGCAAAGCTGTACTCACTCCCCACTGATTTTAGATTCAGTTTGTGCATCAAGCTTAGGTATCCTTGCAAGCTCCTTTGGGACTGTCTCTTATTAAACCTTTGGGCAACAGTGGCACATCTATCAGACAAGGCTTCCAGCTGCTGTTGTATCTTAAAATAGCTATAATGATCCTGATAGCTGCTAAGAGTTTGTGGCCAATGTTCACCCAGCCCATGTATAAAAATCTCGAGTGGCAATCCCACAACCTCCCTCACAATCCAACTCAGAGGCTCACCATCAAATATCCTTTTTTTAAAAAAAAAACAAAAAACAAAAAAACAAAAACAAAAAACAAAACAAAACTAATGTCCAATACAAAAACAATCCAGAGCTAAAATTTTTTTGTTTCTTTCTTTGTTTTTAATGCAGAGAAATGCAAGAGTTTCAACTTAAGGAAACTTTTAACTAAGAAAAAAAAATCTGTTGGACAGAAATTGAGATGGAAAGTTTACAGGTAGCTTTAGATTTCATTTTCTCTTTTAAAAGTAGCTACCCTAAATTTGTGAAACACCAGGGCAGAGACTAAACAGCCTCATTTAGTGATTTCCACATGCCCAAAAAGCCATATCCTGTGTGCATCATCTACAAAGCATGCCAGCATGAAAGTGGTTAAACCTCTACACATACCCATGCATCATTTTCATTCACCGTCTCTAAATCCCTTTGTCAAGCTTTAAGTTCCTGGGGATGATGCTAATTAAACTACAAACAATGGCCACTCTCTATTTGCAGCATTAACATAAAGCGAAGCTCAACAACGGGAACAGCAAGATCCCCATGAAGGAGGCAGGAGGTGGGAAGACAAATTTTTATAGGGGCTGAGGGAACAGGGATGTAGAGGAACAGAGCTAATGCCTGTAGGAGCTGGTGTCTGTAGGAGGGCGGTAGCCTGTTAACCGCTTGTGTGCAGATGCACGCTGCATGGCAGAGGCTGGCTGGCTGGCTTTCTCATCACCCTGCAAGGGATGTGGGGCTCCTGACATGCTCCATGTGTGACATGTCCTGGGCTACCACACACAATGCAAACTGAACAGTAACATTAAAGGGAGGTTTGCTGCTGCTGCAAATCCAGAAACTGGGAGATGTCAGCATGAAAACTCCTGAGCTACTTGCATTGAGTTATTTTCTTTCTCCTCAGACATACATAACTATATCATCTCTAAATACCATTGCAACTGTTTTTCACCACAGCCCTCCACGCATTAGATACATGCAGCTCATTTAGTGAACCGTGAAGCAATTTTTTTCCCCCTCTTAACATTGAACAATGTGTAGCTACAGGTTTTATTTTACTGCACAACCTCACTGGATTTGACATGCACAACAAATGCCCTATGCAAAGGCATAATGACCATTTCCCTCACCATATTTTTGCATTGCTCAGTGCTACGATGACATGCAAGTGACTTCTCTTCCCTGGGCCTTTAGTGTAGGAATGGCATGCTCCTCCTTTTACAAGGAGGATCCTGGTAGCATAAGGAAAAACCAACCCAAAAGTGCCATTCCTTGCTTTTCAGCCTACCTACGCTATCTGCTCCTGTGTGTCCATCCTCACTGACTCTGGGTGCTGTTGGTCCCCCTCCAGCCCTCACTGCTAATCTGCTACTGTACACAATGCTGACAGCTCAAGGCCGTGGCGTGTAGGACATCCGAAAGCACGGGACAAGGGGTGCTGTAGCTAGCAGGTGAAAAACTACCATCATCATTCCCAGGTTTCAGTTTGCTCTTCCTTCTGCTACAGAGCACTGCACAGAACTTTAAGCAGAAATATTTATGTTCAAGGCAAGATCTTGTTCCACAGTGGTGAGGGTCAGCGCAGAGATTTTTCCTATACATGTGAATTTGGGACTTCTTTTTCCCCTCTCTGACTGTGTAGCTTTACATTTACCTACTCTAAATTTCACCTTCTATTTTCCTGCCAGCTCATTCAGGGCTGCAAGCTCCTTTTGTAACTCACTGCAGGCAGCTCTCATCCTCGCTGTTCCAAATGACTCAGTCTCATCAGCAAAGCTACGTGAGAATGAAGCCTAAGCAGAAAACCACAGTGAAACAACGCAGAGTAAAAGCTAAGCTGGGCTGTCCAGCATCCACATCAGTTCCTATCTGAGGTCACCCAGTGCCTCGCCTCACAAGGATAGCTCATACCCAAAAAACATTTCTAAATGACCAGTAAGCAAAAAGGGAGAGGTTCTTTGTCCTGCGAATATTTTTCTTGCTGAACTTGCCTTTTTGAAAATTGTCCATAAACAGGCTTGGATTTTCACAAATGTGTTGGTTAGCTGGAATTATCTGATGCATTGTTTATGCCATTATATTTCAGGCTGTGAATTGCTGACTACATAGTATTTATGCCTGTTGCTGCCAGTATCTGCTGTTTGTAATTTACTGTTTATGCTGGGTGAGTAGCTGTCTAAATCATGGGGTTTCAGGGCTGCTCTTTCATTAGATGATTCCTCAGTGCCTACGGGGCCTCATCCAAAGCCCACCGAACTCACTAGAAAAGTCCCATTGATTCTGAGTGGCTTTGGACCAGCTCAAGATGGCTGCGCTACGCTTTCTGCTCCAGGTGCTCATGAAAAATACACCATCACATCACCATCAGTGAACAAAAATACATTTCTACAAACATCACACTATTCCTAGCAAAGGGGGAGCACAGACAGAGTCTAAAGGAGATTGAAGTTGCTGTCAAACCAATATTCATAGATGCTGTTTCCAGCTTTCATTTCTGCTTTGTCCATAGTGTATGTGAGCCAGATGCACATGCATTTGCAGCACTTAGTAATGCTGATCAATCTATCAGTGTAAGGGTTTCTAATGCATTTGTGTCAGGTGCTTCATAGCAGAAGTTATAGCAAGCCAGGAGAGCTTGCAGAAGAGCCACTGTGATAAAGAGAGCCTGGGAAGATGTCATCCTATTCTTTACAATATTCATCAACAGAAAGAAAAATAACCCTGAAATAGTCATCAACAGAAACATCACATTTTCATATCATACAAATTCAGTTCTGTAGCAGATGTTAACACAAGAGCTCATTTAAAATAGACTCACTGTTGATCATAAACTTTTTTTTCTGCAGTGGTTTTGCAAATAACAATGAAAACAGAAAATGCATTTCTTACTGGGGTTCAGGAGGAAGACAAAGAGTTGAAGGGTGTGGAAGCATGTCCATGCACATGTGTGAGCAGAGAGAGGGTTCACATTAGCAGGGCGTAGAGGGATCCCAACTCTCAAGGCAACGGCAGAGTCAAGAGCACTGAAGACAGCTGAAATTGCCTAATTACTAGGATTTAATGCAAGCCTCTTTCCACAGGGAATGATTTAAAGCCATTGGTAAAACTGCATTTTATTTGGGAAGTGTGAATCTATCAGCTATTAGGCTGGCTATTAAAGACATGGAAACCTATAATAGCTGAACAGATTTTTGTTAAAGAATGGTGTATTCAGAGCCTGGTGATTGAGCAATGCCCTCTCTGACTCTGAGTTTATTTAGTTCAATATCCGTGGGAAGGAGAAGCCTTGAATAGCACTGGTAATGGATGGCAGTATCAGATTTGAATTCACCCTTGTTACAAAGGGTTGTTTTTTTTAACCTGGATTTCCCCCAAACATGCCCAAAAACTTGCCTGCCAATTCAGGTAAAGCAAAGCTATTCAGTGCCTGAGAGTAGCAGTCATGCTTTCTTGTAACATAAGCCCTTGGGAAATAATTCCACTTCCTGCAACCAGCTAAATAATGGGTCTGATCCAATCATTTGAGCACAGCTGAGATGCTCAGCAAGTTACATGTGTTTTCAACTGTAAAGAAAAAAAAATAAATTGAAAATGACTGGTTTGTTTCCTCAGAATGAGTAAGTGAATGCTCCAGAAGTCCTCTCCTAGAGCATTGGATTTAGAGCTATTTAACAATTTACACAGGAAATAATTCAGAAATCATTGGTTCCATGGAGTGTAACTGTTAATTTAAGAAAGGCAGCTGAAGCCCAATTTGGACCAGCGCAAGTGGAAGAGGAAACAAAAAGTTAGCTGAGGGTAATAAAAAAAAAAAACAAACAAACAAACAAAAAAACTGATTTAAATAAACTGATTCCCCCCCCCCCTGCAACTACATTATGCTCAGTCTTCTTAAAACTGGTCACTTCAGAATATTTCATTCAATTTTCAATAAAATAACCAGTTTCCATGTTAACCTGCCATTCTTAATCTTTGCATGCAGCTCTGGTGACCTTCAGGGGCACAGACAGACTGACAGAGAAGGACATGACATTTCAGTTCTGCAGAACAGCTGGCAACCCTGCAATGTGAGGTTCAGTATTTATTGTGTGTCAGTGATTCAATCAGAATTATTAATTTTCAAGAGGGGGGGAGAACAAATCTTTAATTAGATTATGCTATTTTTACAACCGAGAGCTCCACGGAGGAGAGGAAGAATCTTTGGTTGCAATGGGAGGAATCAAGGTTTCAGTGACCTTTACAAACAAAAGCAGAATCGTGTGAGAAAGCTGCTTCCAGCAAATTCCTGTAAGTCTTTAAAAGAGTTGGCTCTGACTTTTGCGTTGGATATTGAGCCTCAGGAGTCATTACTAGTGCTGCAGGGCTGCTAGCTCCCAGAAACAGGGTGTCCCCAGCTCTTTCCCATGTCCATGAAGATCACAGCCTCCGGTTGACAAGGGCCACCTTGTCCTGTTCAGACAGTCTCTGCCCTGTGGTAATTTATGGACTAGAGATAATAACAAGCAAAGCCCCATAAACAAGGAAAGTACTCTTGTTTGACTGGCCCCAAATTATGCTAGAAGGTCTCTCAGGCCATATGTCACTCCCAGTACCTCAGCCCTTTTGCTGTCATCAAGAGTTTCTAGATAACAAAGAGGCCAAAATTGAATGACAAGCATTTTTCCAGCACAGCAACTTTGCTCTGATCCAAGACCCTGGAAGGCGCTGCAGAGCTCAGGGATACGCAATGGCTTACTTTCAGCACTGAGACTAAAGCCTGGCTCTTAAAAAGATACCCTATGTTGCCTTAAAGACTCAAGGAAGATTGAGTGCTTTGCCAAGCTTTCTATTTTAGAATTACCGTCTCACCTAGCGAAACCTGATTTCATAGCAAGGCTGACTCATTAAATCCAAGGAGCCATTATGGTGTCCCATTGCACCCGATAGTAATGCAGGAGAGTCTCACTGCCCAGACCTTGCCATCAGCTAAATGTCTGCAACAGGCGATCAAACCACAGGCAGGGTCCTCTCTGGTGACCAGCACAGACCATGTTTCCCTGCCCAACATCAGCAGCTTATGTTCCAGCCACTCCTTCGTTTTTATCCTTCATCCATGACCATTAGATAGACACATTTCCCTGCTTTCTTCCAAATATGCAACAAAAGTATCTATTGAACAGTCCTGCCTTTTCTGTGATAAATTGTAAATTTTGTTATCAGCTACTACCAAAAACCCTGTGCTTGACTTTGGCTCTTCTTTATTCCCAACTTATCCTTAAAAAGGAGAAAACAAGGGAAAGACTTTTTCCTATTCTTTTGACCCTGATACATAGTACCTCATTGGTTTATCTTTAGTTTCCTAACTTAGTTATCTTCCTTTTTAAAGTTCATTTTATAGTGTTTTGCTGTGTTCTCATATGTAGTCACATACATCTTTATCCATATGTTCAATGTTTTATCACTTTTCTATGTCTCTTTACAGTACCCAGATGGACGAGCACTCCCAAGTCTATCTCCAAACTCAAAGCACACCCTGTTTTCTTAGATCCAGACCAAGCTGTTTCTTCCTCCCTGCTTGATTTCAAGTTCAACTCAAATCTCAGGAAAGCTCCATAGACCATATGCCCTTTGCTAGTACCAGTCCTAGCAGTGACTGCAAGGGCCACTTGCATGAGTGGCAGAGTCATCTCAGCCCCATGCCAAATCACACGATGCTTTGAAGTAGGCTGGCTAACTCCAGGGATATTCAACTGTACCACTTGGGAGCCATGCCCTCAATTTCACAAGACCTTTCTCCATGAATTTTCTAACCCAGGACATTTCAATATCCATGCAAACCTCAAAAGTATTCAAGCACTTGAATGTCAACTCAAGTAGAGCTTGAAACCCAAACAGCTGAGACCCCTCATGCCATGTGCAGGCATCACCGTGTGGTGGAAAACACCATTAAGTCAATTCTCAGTCTCCTCTGGATTAGCCTTTCTCAATAGCCAGAGCCAGCTGTCAGCTATGAGCTATCCTACCTCCAGATGCTACAGGTCAGCTGCAGAGAAGAGCAAGCTGCTTGCAAGAGAACTGCACTAGGCATGCATCCCTGGCAGCAGTGCCAGCTATTCCCAGCAGCCAGGAGATGGTGCTCTTTGTTTTAGCTCAGGATTTGCAAACCCAGATCACAGGTTAGCAACTTCCTTTTCCTTCAGAACTCTCATGAGCCCCTCTGCAGGAAAAATACAACTCTGCAAGTCACAGCATTCACAAACATGAGCGGCAATACTCCAGAGGTCATTTTGGGTTCATTGGCACAATAAATGCTATAAGAAAACTGGATGTATTGGAAGGGTACATGCTCCTATTCTATTATTATGTCCTTCTGGTTCTCTGCACGGGCCCTGAATACATTGGGGAAACTCAGAGCAGCAAGAAGGCTGCTTCCCGCTGCCTCAGAGAAGCTTATAGCTCTGCGCCTTAGCTCCTGGGAACAGGAGTGAGTCAGTGCATCAGCTGTGCAAGTTATTCATTCTTCTCAAGATCCACAGCAGCCAGAAGAAACTCTGCTATGCAAAGAGGCAGGTGCTATCTCCTGCACAGGCAGGAGGGCAAAAGGATAAGGTGGAAAAACAGGCTTAATTCTCTTGACACTGTGGTTGTCACTTCACTGACTTCATTGGAGTGACTTCTGATTCATTCCACCTGAGATGGAAAGCAAGTCCCAAACTGAAACAAGTTAATGATACGCTTTGATGCGTGTAAAAACCCCTTCTCTGGGTCAATTTGCAGAGGATATGAGTTACTCCAGCCTTCAGCCTCAGTACTTTAGCTGTCTAATGTAAACGGGCATTGCAGTTTCAAGTTCTAAGGCTCCCCCATTTCAGTCCTCTGCATGTTAAATATACATGGGGGTCAGCTGGGATCCCAGCCCCCAGAAAACCTTGGCCACTGAGGATGTGCATCTTTTATCAACTCACCATCTGCTTCTAAGTACAGAGGCTGAAGGGGAAGACAAATTGCTTTCAGGATCCAACCCCTGGAGGCCCTAACACTTTTGGGAGCTTCAGTCTGGGGGGTTGACACACTCCCCCCAGCAGCTGTGTTGGATGACCATCACATTAACCAAATCTGGTTCTTTGCTGTGATTTCCCAAGATCCTGCCTGGAGTTTTCTCTTATTGCCCCAGCCAACATCTAGTTTCTTCCAAAAATTGGGCAGGCATGCATCATCAGGTCCTGGCTCAGCTGCAAGTGCTACAGCCCTGTCTGTGGGAGGGATGAGCTTTTAATAAGATTAAGACAGATCCACCCCGGGGAACGCAGCATACACTGTGCTGCCAGCACCATCATCCCATCAGGCTTTAAAGGCATCATTTTTTTTTTGTCGTGGAGCCTGCACCACAACAGCTATTGTCTCCCTGCACCACAGCTCCAAAAAGATACCAGGGCCCACCTTTCTGCTGCTGCTGAGTAGGCACTGTGGATGCCTGGTGCATCCCAGACCAAGCCAAGTCAAACAGAGGAGCAGAGCTTGGTTTAGTGATGTTGAATATCCTCAGCTCCCATGGACATCCACAGAGCTCACAGCAACTGACAAGGGATGCTCAGCAGGTTCCCCAAAGCCGACCAGCCAGCGTACAAAGTGAATCCATAGTAAATGATTCAGCAGTTCATACCCTATGTGCCCTCCAAGCTTTGTGGTTCAATAAATGATCTCAGAGTGCTCCAATTTGACCTGGTAGCAAAACACAGGTATAAGGTCAGCGACAGTCCTCCACAGTACTCTACACAGCATGAAAAGTGAGGAACTTTGAAAAAAGGACCCTGTGAGGAGCACAAGAACTGTTTAAAATGTGCATAAAATTTCAAATGCTCCTACTAGAAATGCAGCTGCAGCAGATTTTCATAATTATCAGAAAAGGCTACAAATATCATGTAGTAAGTTTTAAGAAAAATCTGGTTCAGAAAAAAAGGCAGATTTCACTCCGGTGATAGGAGTAGCACGACTGGTCAGCAGGGTTCAGCAATACTAAGGTACTGCCAAAAATATTGTCAAATGCACTTTGCTATGGATAATTAAACTCCGCTTATGAGAATAATTCATTCTTATTTCACTGTAGTCACATTTCCCCTGGAATGATCAAATGCCACCAAGTCCCACTACAAAAATACTCCAAGTACTAAGCAAATTAGCACCTAAATCATGCTTTTCAATGATTTGAAGTGGGCCCAACTCCCCGTAGAGCACTAGACACCAAAGTATCTCACAAAATCTAGATGTGTTTGACTAAGTCTTATTTGTCTTTAAGTTCTAAAATACCTAAATCCCATTTCAAACATGATTTAGCTCTTTACTGTTTTTAACCCCAGGCTGCTACAGAGCAGTCAGTCACTCTTCAAACTCAGACCAGGTTGTCTTTCAATATCCCCTACAGAAACACCCTCTTCCCTGGGCCAGCCTCCATCCCAGGGCTGTGTCACAGGCACCTTCTGCCCATCCAGCCCAACTTTTGCTGGGTCCCAGTTACTTTAAACTGTTCATGATAGCTGTAAGCCAGCCCACAACCATGTGGCTTCAGATCCACACTCAGCCTGGGAAAGAAACAAATGTGAACACCAGCTGCTTTGATGCTGCAATAAACCCAGGACAGAAATTGTTGCCCTACAGCTTCAGACTCTTCCATGGGGAGGCAAAAGCCATTGTTAGAGAAGGGCTTTTGCCAAAATACAAGTCCTTGAGTAAGAATCTGACACACATCTGGAGGGACCGCTGAGTTTTCTCTATGCCACTCATACCTGACTGCAACATTTCATGGAAATCCAACTATTAAAAAATGAGGAAAAAGAGGAAGGAAGGTTGTCTTGCACTTTGCTTCCCACCCCAGAAGGTTGGAGCCACTCCAGCAGTATGAATCTTCCACAAAGACAGAGCAACAATTGCAGTGAAGTTCAGCTGAAATCATTGAGGGCTCTCAAGAGGAAAATTAATCTTGTGACAATGCATAACACCTACAGCGATGTGTCAGGCATGGTAATTCAGGGAGAAAACCCTGAGGGCTGGGGTAATTCAGGAGGGACTCCACCAAAGGCACCAGTTATACCTGCATAAAACTGTCACCAGGGAAGGAAGTATGAAGCCCTGGGAGAAAAAAAAAATAAAATATCTGAAGTCAAGGCATTTCTGGCCACAAATCAAGGTCAAATCTAATGCCCAAGGGACAGCAGGGAAATCTAGGTCAGAAAGGACACAGCGACGCAAGGCTGATGCAGGCAGAGACGGAGTTCAAAAAATCACCACCTAACTCTCTTTCCACTCAAGGTTTTCCCATCACAACTTGACCTGCACCAGAAGGACCAGAGTATGCTGGCTCCTGGTGTCTACCTTTATTGGCAGCAACAGAAACTTTGGGAGAAAAGAACCTGTACAGCATCAAGTAGGATCCAGAATATACACAACAACAAGGAGAAGTGACGAAATATGAGCAGCAGCAGCAAAGATTAAAAAAAGGCAACAAAAGCAAAACAGGAGGTTCTGCTGAGGCAGGCAAGGCAGCAGACTGACCCAAGCACTAATGTGGTTTTGTTTCTTTTCAGTGATTTCTCTGTTTCTAGAAGGTGGGGGCACCAGGAATGCATCTGGAAGTCAGAAAGTTTTCAAAAGTACATTAAAAGTTAAACCTCTCAAAGTAGTGCAGAATGTGGGGCACAGCCACTGCAATCATAAATCGGCATCAACCTGCTGGCTCCTTCTGCAAAAGGAGGATCAGGCCATATGTGCTATAACTAATGCTATAAGTGTCCTTGCCTTCAAGGTCTCTCCTTCATTTACCTGCCACTATGTCTCTTCTCCTGCAAAAGATGAGTTTAGTCCAAGCAGAGACAGAAAAAAATTCTCCCCAGACATTTCACTTCCCTGAAGGACATTTTTAAAGACTTATCCCACCCTTCATTCTAGTGAAGAGCCAATACAACTACAAAACCTTCCATCTCCTGACTGAATGTGACACTAAAAATACTGAGGAGACCAGTAGCAAGTTCGAAGGCTGTACTCCAAGTGGAGGCACAATTAAGATTTCAAGGCACACAGGTTAGTTCAACTATTGCCCTTTGTGAAATCCCAGAGGCTCCTGCTCTTTCTTTGCTCAGCAGCTCTCCATCTCTTCATCTGCAAAGCCTGAATAATTCCTGGTATAAGGAAACCCAGGACACAGGTATCTTTGGCTCTGGCCACCTTCTGTCCTGCTGCAGCCAGCATGGCAGGGATAGGGACAATTGCTTTGCTCTAGAGCAAGCAGCTGCTGATCCTCCACTCTTCCAGAAAAGCAGTGAAAGCCAAGGCGAAGTCATGCCTCTGCTGTTTATAAGGGGACCCAGCTCCCCACAGTCAGAGTTGGTGGCTAAATCACGGTCTTTTGCAGATTTAAAGACAGCAGAGGCTGTACAACTGAATGCTTTTGATATTGTGGCAGAGCAACCTGATTCAAACCAACCATTTGCTGGAATTACTGTGTGTTATTAAAGCAGGAGGGGGGCAGCAGCTTGACAGCAGCACCAGGACCAACCTCTGACGGGCACTTTGTCTGCATTCAGCAGCACAGCCTGGTGCTTGGCTTTGCAAGTGAAAAGCTGGGGCTAATTACCCAGATCATGATGCCTCGTGCAGCTTTTCCAGAGTCCGTGACACACAGGAAGGGTCAGCTGTCAGGTAACTGTGGAGCAAGCTCTCCCTTTGCTCTCCTGCTCTGCCTGACCTCCCATCCATGCGCAAACAGTGCTGCTGAAGCAATTCTTGTGGAGTGGCTATTGCACACCACTGTCTCACCCACATCTGCTGAAAGATATCTATTAAAATCTGCAATGAAAACTTAGCTTTCCAATCACAGGGATGTCTGTTTTCCTCCAAAGAATATCCTTTCCTCCAGTGAAATACCCAAGACTCCAAACCTGAAAAATTTCTGACTTGGCTGCCATCCTGACCTTAGATGAGGCAGAAAGCACTGAAATAGTGTTCTATTCATCCCAGGAAGGTTTCAGATCCTAAACAACTGAAGGTTTTTAAGAATACTTACACAAATAACTTTCAAATGCTACCAGTCGAGGTGCTCCTGCTTGGGGAAATAGGATAAATACATGACCTCCACAGCAGCTCCCCTGCTTCAGGCTCTAGCACGAGCTACTTTTGGAATACAGCTACATGACCATCGGATTTCCAGCTATGATTGCCAAAAAGGACCCTTCCATCCCAGCAGGTACAACATTTCACCTGGGAAGAAAGCAGCTTCGAGGTCAAGTTCTGGACAGGACATCTCTGCAGATATTGCTGATTCACCCACAGGTTTATGCCAAAACAATAAAATGTTTATAGAACAAAAGCAAATATGGCAAGCAGTCTTTCTGCTGTGTTTTCAGAGAGATAGAAGAGGACATCCAGAAAACTTTAGGACAAGTGAAGCAACATGTCCTTCAGAAAAAGCCCATTTTGAGAGTCTACCACAGTGAGTGAGCCAGAGGGCATTTAGAAGAGCATGTCTACTAGCTAAGATTAAGCATTACGTTGTGTTTTAAAAATAAATCAATGAAACAGCCTTCTTGGCTATGTTTGGTGTTAGGAAGCAAAGGAAAAGTAGTGAGTGTGGGGAACTTCCTTTTCTCTTGTATTTTGGCATTCAGTCCTCTCTGGTAATCAACTCATAATGTAAGTACATAAAATCAGTAAATAGATAAAGTGGTAACAGGGAATTAAGACATTAATATGCGAATTTTTCACATGCAGTATCAGATACTGGCTAATAATTCCTTGGATTATAAACCTCAGCCAGGGTAGCATAAATACACTATGCTCAGGAATGTAGTATATTCCCTTGGGCAGAAGCCCAGCATGCAAGCATGTGTGCAGCACTGCAGATTGAGCATGACTAAGTACCCAGGCAGGACACTAAAGAAGGCAAAGATAAAAAGAAATCAAAGCTCATGGACAAACCGTGCAGTGTAAAACAAAGAAGGTCCCATATAGGGATGAGTAGGGAAGGGAGGAACAACTCCCATTATTTATCTGTAGCTTGTCCTCTGGCAGAGATAAACCAGGTGCCAGGTATTTTCATGGTTTGTTTTCTTCATTTAGGAAAAGCACAGGAAGATGCAGAGAAACTGCAGAAGATTCTGATGGCAGAAGTACTGGAGGACAGGACACCTGGGACCAGTCTGGAGGAGGGAGTAACAGGAATGAATTTATACTGTATGGAAGGAGGAAGGGATGGGGAGAGCAGGATCCCAGTCTACAAATACACTCTAGGTACCAGTATAAGTGAAGGGAGGGAATTAGTCACAGTCTTAGAAGATGGGAGGAAAAAAAAAAATTGCTTGAAGCTAAGATATAAAATTAGGCTACACATTGAGGTGCATTTCTTGATGGAAAAGGGCAGAGGAGTGGAACAAGGAGCACAAAGTATGCCCATATTCCATTTCCCCATTACAGCACATCTGGATGGGCCTTAGCAGGGAATGAACTCCAGCTCTGCCCTGGGAGGGGGTTCTAGGAGGCACCACTGTCAATAGCCCCATTTTGCCTCTTGTAAATTAGCACTACAGATGGAACCTGGGCAAATAAGAGGCTCTTCAGTTTGTCAAGAGAGAAAATTAGAGGGAAGTAATTCTGCTTGAAACTGAGCTGTAACAGACTTCTTTTAAATGATTTTTTTTTTCCCTTAGTGAAACAAAACCAAACCAATAAAAATCGTTCTAGGTCAAATCAATTTAATTTGACTTGAAGCTAAATGTCAGATCTGGTTTAGAGCAAGCTTCAAATACAAAGAGAAATGCTGCGCATTGGGGTACCTCATGGAAGCACGCGCAAGATGGTGCATGCAGGGGGAACCTTCAGGGTGGCCTTCATTTTCCCCACCCCAGCTGCACCTAGCAGACTGCAGCTCCCTTCAGAGAAGCATCTTGTATCTTCTTCCCAAGTCCAATGATTTCAACATAGCACCCACACAAACGAAGTCCACAAGCAGTCCTAAATCACACTCAGACCCATCTTAGCTCCCAGCATTTTGGATTTAAGCCCATGATATTATTCACCACATCATATAGTTGCTATAGCAACATCCTATTGGGTATTATTAGAAATCACTGTCCCAAAATCCCATATATTAGAAAGAGTTGTACAGCAGCAATAAGAATCATCTTTGCCTGCACAGCTTTCCATTCCCCATAGCTCCCAACAGCAGATGATCCAGGCAGTGGAGTAACCATGCCCTATCTTTCCCCAGTGCTATCAGTTGCAGCACTAAGTTGTGAAACACAAAAAGCAAAGTGAACCCCACCTCCAGCTGTCCCAGCTTGTTCGAAGTAGTTGCTGTTTAAAGCTGCTTCTTCACAGTAACTTGCTTACACATTTTCCAGAAGTGTATGACCAAAATATGTCCTAATTTAAATGCAGACAATGGGTATTTTTGTTAACCCAAGCACACAAGGTAAAACTGAGCCCCTTTCATAGAATCATCATAGAACCATAGAATGGTTTGGGTTGGTTAAAGATCACCTAGTTCCAAACCCCTTCCATCAGACCAGGTTGCTCAAAGCCCCATCCAGCCCAGCCTTGAACACTTCCAGAGATGGAACAGTCACAGTTTCTCTGGGCAACCTCTTCCAGTACCTCACAACCCTCACAGTAAAGAACTTCTTTCTAGTATCTAATGTAAATCTACCCTCTTTCAGCTTAAAGCCATTACCCCTTGTCCTATCACTACTTGCTTTTATAAAAAGAACCACCCATGCTTTCTTGTAGGCTCCCAGTTAGGCACTGGAAGGCTATAAGGCCTCTCTGTAGCCTTCTCTTTCATTTTCCCACCATTGTTCACAAGAACTTAGACTATGACCCTGCAGAGATTAAATTTTGCATAAGACCTGTCTGAACATTTCACTTTTACTAAAAAGAACCATCAACATTTTGTTTTTCTGATGTTGAATGCTAGACCAGTGCATCTTCCTTAGCAAACATGAAATTAAGCCAGTACAGGGCTGAGGATGGAGAGAGAGGACTGGATGGAGGAAGAACCAGGCTGCACCTTACTCCAAAACACAAGTCGCTATATTCTTCCACTGAACTCCTCTTCCAAGAGAAAAACAGGGTTTCAGCAGTTAAATACAACTAATTTATTAGGCAATGGCTTTCCATAAGAAATTAGGTATCTGGGAGAGTTTAAAATAGCATTTGATGTCTCCTTATCCAAATGGCACATGGCTCAGCTGCTGAATCTTTTACTGCCCATGAGGCCAGCAGATGTCCATATCAACCAAGATGTTGCAACACAAAAAGGGTTTCTGAGGTTCATGCAGTTCCCAACGTGACCTGAAATAGCCCAAAGACAATAGCCAATGTTGCCTTCCTTTAAAAACCTGTAACAGGAGAGATAAGGGAAATTGAGGACGGGAGACTGCATGAAAAAAAGTATCTCCAACAGGCTATTTATATCCTTACTGGTTGAACTTTTCACTTTCCCTGAAGCCGTTTAACACTGTTTCATAGTGCAAAAGGGCCTTCATGTGGACAAACATTCAGTTCTGTCACTGTAAGGCACTCACAACACATGGGAAGACTCTTCATTTTCACTGTTTTCATTCACTTAAATACATCAGGTAAAGGCTTAGGGGTTTTATACCAGCTTTTGACCAAGATGACAAGTGTAAGCAGCCATTCCAGTGAGATATTTCTGTCTGCTCATAAAGGATGCAGAGAAACTCCTCTCTTGTCTGCCATGCCTGTTCCCTAGCCAAAGGCTGTACTAGTAACCCAGGTCAGGCCTCCTCTTTTGGGGATTGAGAGCCCCTATCTCCTGCCTGGACCAGGGTGTCTTCAGGTGGGTCTCACCCAAGCTGCAGACCAAAGTCAGGTTAGTCTTCAAGGGAATGAACAAAAATGGCTTTTCCATCCTAACCACAGGTGGTCACCTTAATGCAACACATTTCATCCCCCAGCCCAGTTTACCCAGCCTCTGCACCTTTCAGTTAGCTCTAAAGTCAGCTTTTAACCTCATACATAGGTTTTAGCCTACATGATGAAAAGTAACAGCTGAGAAAGGAAGAGGATGCAGAAATGAGAGGGAGAAGAGCTTAGTGCTAAGAACAGGGAGAGGTACTGGGAGAGAGGAAAAAGATGGAGTGTGCAGGAGTAAAGTGGAAAACAGAAAGGAAAAAGGACAGTGATATGGAGACTGAGAAGTAGGTAGAGCAGAGTGAGAATCAGATGAGAGTGATGCAGGAGAATTAGAGTCATGGGAACGAAGGACAAGAGAGTCAGAAAAGAAAGAGACTGAAGCATGAAATGGGTGAGAAGAGACAGAAGAAATTTTAGAAGTGCTAGGATAGACACAAATACCTGTCTGCATATACAGTCTGAACATTACTACATTTGAGCCACCTTCATTCATTTTTATCCATCATACATTTCTGGGAAACTATTTTTAATCACATACAAAAACATACTAGGAGCTTTTCTCGCCTCCATTTTGGAGGACAGGCCAGGCACTTCCCAGGCACAAGGCAAATCTCTTTTTAGAATAAATCCAGAAAGACTATCAGAGCAAACCCAATGCCTATGAATAAATAACTGTTCCTGTGGAGGAGGCTGTGGCAAGAAGCTATTCTCAGATGTGCACACAGCTCCTTGAAGAGGAGGATGTTTGGGACTGAATGAGGAGGTGGTGGCCACAAACCCTGCATAGCTTAGACATTTTACCTGCCTTCCTGCACGGAAAGAGCTTTTCCAGCCTGGACCAGAAAAGGGCACAGGGAGCAACATGTACACAAGGGCAGAAGAACACTGTCAACATGTAAGCTGTTGTGCAGGTCCAGCTGCCTGGACAAAAGGCAGCTCCTTCTTGCACCAAGTCCATGCCATGCCCTCTGCACCAGTCTGCTAGACACTAGCCTATGACACGTTCAGCAGCATCACTCTGATGCTATTTTTGTTCTACATTAGGTGTTAGGACCGTGGATGGAGAAGACCCACTTTCTGGAGGGAGCAGGGAGGCAGGATGCTTTGCTCTGTGCTGTTGTGCTACCTTCCTCATCAGCAGGGCCAGGTTATTGCTGGCTAACAGGGCTGCAGCAGGGAACAGTGGAAAGGGAGGGGATTAGGTTAAGGCAGAAATGTGCTGATTTAAGGCTGAGCCTTCCCCCCAGCGTCATCTCTGTGCTTCAATCAGACAAATAAGCTGTTGATACACCTGCACATTACAGCTGCTCTGCTGCCTCACCGTAAGCTTCAGCTGAGGTCAATTTATCCAGTTACAGGGGGAAGAACCCAGAGTTTTGTATAAACCACTAGTGTTGTCTGGTAGGAAAACAAGGACTGCAGGGATTGAGTCTGATGGAAGATCAGCACCAGTTTCTTCCCCTTAGGGCTGCTTAAGGCTGACACAACTTAGCCCAGACGCAAGGCTGCTCCAACTCCACATTAGGAGAGTGACTCTGCACGGAAGTAGTAATGCATGGAGATGCACAAAGCCATTTCTACCCACCTCAGCCTCCAGCAACCCCTCCAGCGCACATGCAATTGGGCCATACTGTACAGTACATTCAGCCTGCTTTGAAAAGCACCTGTCCCCCTTCCTGCTGGGTGGCTGAGGTCAGACACAGGAGCTAAAACAAGGTCTGTCAGTACTCATGCAACGATCTCCCAATTATCTGTTTATCCACACATTCCTTCCTTTTGGTTGCTATATTTTACTGATTACCGAAGTTATGCAGCTTTATTCATCTGCAAGTGTATGAAGTAGGACATTGATACATTTGACAAGATGGCAGTGGAGGTGTTGCTTTCATGAGAGTTAAAAACAAAAGACTTTCATCCATCTGCAGTCCAACTTTACTCCGCCTCTTATAGCTGCTGGGCTGACTTGGATGCATAGACTTCCTGAGAATCTAGACTAAAAAAGTAGGTAATGTGCATCAGAGTCCGAGTGCGTGCACTCTTTATACTCATTTATGTGGGACTCCCACATCCTTTCACTGCTCTTTCAGAAGATAGATTCTTGCTTAAGAATTGGTAGGTTTCCCAATTCTAGTCCATTCCTAAAGGCTCTGGGATTGGACCCCCAGAAAGCTTGACTGCAGCAGAGATGGTTTTAATGAAGTTAGCAGGTTGGGCTGTGTCCTGTGGCCAGAGGAGTATGCCAGAGATGAAGGGAGATGTCAGGAGAGGGAAGCTGGGTGGAATGCAACAGCACTGAACTCCAGGCAGAGCTGTGGCTCAGCAGCAGAGGCTACAAACATGCAGAAGTGCTGCTTGAGGGTTGGAAGCACATGTTTCTGGTGAATTGAATGTATCATGCACAAAGTGGAGAATACACAAATGTCCAGTCACGAATCAGTCTCTTGCATGGTACTCTGACATCCATCTCATGCAAAGCCATGCAGAGCACAGGCAATGCAGGAACAAAACACAGAGAGGTTTTGAGATGTAGGAGTGGTCTCTGTTGCAGACTTTCAAACACAGTCTTGCCTTGATCTCACATCTAAAGAAGCAGCTGGATCTCAGATCCAAAGTTTGCTTCAAGCCTTGGAAATAGCTGAAGATCCCTTCTGCTTCACCAGCACTTTAGCCCTCAAAAATAAACCTATTTCACATTAGTACTTGGTAGGAGTCCAGAGTTACCCATGTTGCTGGAAGGGAGCGGCAGCCTGTTCAAAGGGGCTAATGAAAGCGGGGGTAAATGCCTCCCAGATGTGCAAGGGGGTAGGGCTTGCACACCACAAAGTGATGCACTGTATGCTCCTGTCCTCTCCAGCCCCACCATGACTGACATCTCCATGACCTTGCTTCTTGACTGCACTTTCTGGGGTCATCAAATGAGACAAGGCCATCCTGTTCATCTCCAGCTACAATACCCTTAAACCAGGGAGTCAGACATTCAGAGCCAAGCTGCTCAAACACACAAGAGCCTGCTGCTTTCCAACAAATTTTAAGGACACTTCATGGGCAAACTAAGTTTTTAACAAAATTTAAAGCTATAAGTGAGAAATGTTGGGATCACTAAGTACAGCCGCCCCCTTCCCCAAAGACAAACACTGTAACAGGGTCCTTTTCAGGACAGCCTCTGTCTTAAAAAGCAGTTTGACTTTTGACTCCTTACATCTATTAGAAAACTGTTCCATGACATGACTGCTCTGATGCTTGTAAGTCCTCTAAATTTCCAGCCTAAATTTATTCATCACCAACCTACATCCATTAGTTCCTCTGTCAACATCAGCCTTTACCCCTTGAAAATATTTATAGGAAGCAATCATTCCCTTGGAGCTCTCATTTTGCTAGACTGAACAAATTACTGTCTCTAGTCTCCTAGAGAAAGCTTTCCACTCCCTAACACTAAATCTCATGGAGAGTCTAGAATGCCTGATGCCATGCTCTGAGAAATTTCTTGTATTTTCTGTCCTAAATTCTTCTTTAGTGCTATGTACTTTAAGCCACTCTTTAATGATGTTTCTACACACAGAAATGCATTTTTAGTGCAGCACAGACAGCTCACACCATTACGCTGTTTGGCTAGAGTAGCATGAAAATATACGGACAGCAGTAGGACATTTTCTGAAGCATTATTCTTCCTGTTTCAACCATTGTAATTTCTCCTTTGGTATCATGAGAGGCAGAAAAATAGTAATAAGTAAAAATAAAGTAAAAATCAGAAATGATGCAGAAATTGGAAGCATACAGCACTGTCAGGGTCAAGCATGCAGTTACCAGTTTCCCTGGCAAGCACGGCCACACAGTAAATGCCATAACAAAGAATTAAAACCAAACTACTTCAAAGCACATCCATACGTATGCACAAATATTGTGCACACACCCCCATATACATATTCCTTCCTATCCCAAGCTGAGATGATTAACTCTCAAGCCTCTAAAATTACTGGAATCACATTTCTGGATGACCATCACTCTCAGTGCCCTGGCCCAATCCCTGCATCACCCTACCTGAAATGGAAAAGCTCTGAGCAAGTCAGCATGCTCACAGTGAATTTGAGCCAGATCATCCTGGCCCATCTGTTTGAGATTAAGACCACAATGGAGCAGAGCATTAATAAATGATCTGCAATTCCTACCCTCCTCCACTTCGCAACACTGGGAGGGACGGAGGTGGAATTCCCAACGCCCAAATGCACTTTTCAGCAACAAATTATTTGGTTCAGCATTAAGCATACAAAAAAAAAAGTTTAATGCAGAATCTGAGCACCATCTTATCTCTTGGGGCTATTGTTCCAGCATGAAAAATTATATATAGTTGAGTCTTTTTATTAGATTAATTCAATTCTTCAGCTTCTTAGACTGCTTTGTATATCCTTTCTAAATTAAGTTTGGTTTTCTATACCTGCAGCTATGGTTATCCTGCGTATTTTCCTGTGTATTCCACTGTAAAATCATGATTAAGTTCATTTGTCATAAAACAAACATGATGCCATGAATGATAAATAAGGAAAGTGTACTGCAGAGACTGGCTCAGCTTTCTCAGTGCTTGCAGGGTGGGGAGGGTTTCTGTGTCGCTCATGTCTGAGATTAGAAAGCTTCCTAATGAAGAAATCTGTCTAACAAATGATGTCATTTCTGGCAAAGCCACAAGCCTAATTTGCAGAGAAGGGCTCAGCAACCCCAGCATCACCTCCCCAGGCATGTGGAGGAGAAGCTGGGCAGGGAGGACGCAGTGCAGAGGCAGCAGTGGGGGCTGCCTGCCTGGCCTGTCCCCCTCAAACCAAGCTGCATGCACCCACACACCTTGCAAGGTTTAGAGGGGGACATTCACCCCAAAAGGACATCACCTTCAGTGCATGCTTGGAGATCCAGGAAGCTCATCCTCTGCTGCACTGCCATTATAGTCACTCCTCCTGCTCTCTTCTACTCTACTTTTATCAGAGAGCAAAGGGGTTCAGTGTAACATTCGCAGCCAGATTTTGTTAAATACATCTCAGAATAAACTACCATATTGGACAGCATTTTATCAGCACCCATGACAAGATCCCCAGCCCATAACCCAGCTAACAGCAGCTGGATGGAGTCTCCCACCTTCCCAGTGCAGTACCATAACCAGCAAACTGCAGGCTATGCTTCTTGTTTTCATGTCCCAGACTTCACAAGCTCCTAGAGGAGCCTGGCCCACCTCCAGAGAGTCACTACAGCACCCTGATGAGACCCAGAGCACTAGCAATTGGAAATCAGCTCGCTGTCCCACTACCCTCATCTTCTGGGTGCCACCTATTTTATCACCACCCCCGAATTTCAGCTCTTCAAACCATGTAACTAAAGCCCATTTTCCCCATCAAGATTATTTAACTCGGGACAGGTTAAATGCTAAGCTCAGATCCCAGGAAGCCTTCAGTGTTTTGTGGCACCCCTGGATGGAAGATCAGATAGATGTAGGCTGCAGCCCTCAGTCTGTGTTGGCATGCTCTTGCTTCTAACCTTTTTGCTGGAGTTTCCAGCTCTGCAAACTTGATCTGTACCAACTTGCTTAATTCAGCAGAGCCCACAGGTTCTTCCTCAGACTTCTTAATTGCATCTTTAATGTTAAACACAGGATTAGCTAGAATGCAAGCTTTGCTAAGCCATGGCAAATAGAAAATGCTGTGACTCATGAGCTAAACTAAGGTCTTCACTGCCTATAAATCAATCCAACTCTGTCTCTTCCTTCTCCAGTTTCCATCCCTTGCAAAGAACTTTCTTGCTTTCAGGTTATCTCAGACCTCTGGCTATTTCTTCACGCAGCGGGCCTCATTAAAACCTTTTTTTTTTCCTTTTATTTCCATTTTCACTACTCTCTTGCTCCAGAGACCACTGAGCAGAGTGACATAATGTTTTCCACTAACTCCAAGGCATGCCTGGGTCTTTGTGTTCAACACCACCTCTGGCACTGACAAATCCCCTTAACAAAAAGCCTGCAGAAATAGCCAGCTAAATGCAGACCTGCTAATGCAGTAGCTGCAAACCAGCTAAGCTAAGCACAGCAACACAGCCATCAGGGTGTAAACCCATGAGAACTGCCTCAGACCAGAGGCAACTCTTCTTTCTCTACAGGTTTAAGGACCAGACTGAGATAAGCACAGCCTGCAAAAATTCAGAGCAAATTTGTGACCTCCCCTGTTGGTTGCAAAAGCACCCCCTCTGCCCTACTGTAGGCTAATCCTGCTTTGTTTACCACCATGCCACCACCATGTTTGCTTTATTTCCCAGTCCTTTTGGACTTCTGTGTTCCAGTGTGGGTTCAAATTCAGCATTCCCCATTCCCAAAAATCTCTTCAGCTTAAAAAGCTTCAGCTAGTGACTGCTCAATACCTTCCCATTAATGCAGTATTTTTTTCTTCCATCCATATTAAAAGCAAGCTGCAAGTACATGCTGCTTCCCTCTCTAAAAGCATCATCTCCTCTTTCTAGAGCCCAGACGCGTACACTCTTGCTTTTCTGACACACTGATCAACAAGGTTGTCCACTCTCTAACATCAGAGCTAATTGCTCTAATTACATGCTGTCTGCTGTGCTCTGAGAAGCTGTAAATAAAGAACTAGTCACAGTATCATCTCGGCTATACTGTCCTCCAAATCAGCAGCCCCCATGGTCTCTGCTTGCAGTGCAGACAGGCTGGGGATGTATTTTGTGCAGAGCTACAAAAGCAGCAGGTCTCTAATAGAAAAAGACAGATGTTACAGGTTTGCGGGTCTCCACTCGGCACAGCTCAGCACAATAGTTAGCTGAGCATGGGCCATTCCCCGTATACGTAAACTGCTCTCCACACCCAGCTTCACAACTGCAGCAAACTAAGAGCCAAGGTCTGTTACAATTTGTATTTTTACCTATAGTGATTTTTCTGTCAGGAGATCTTAGTTTTTTTAGTTTTGCAAGTAATTCACATATCTGAAACCTAACTGAAAATTCAGTTAAGCCATTCTGAATTGTTTCTAATTAGCTAAAGCTTTCAGTCAGGTCACCTCCATCCCTTATAGGAACAAAACATGGGATGAATTAAAAGTCTCTATAGGAATTATCCCAGAAATGGTACAGAGACAAATGCTAACTACAAGACCCTTCAGGATGATCCAGACTGTGCACAGGCAGATAGGAAGCTTGCACTCAGTGCTGGGAATTTTCCCATAGACGTTATTAAACAAGGAGAAGAATTGCTGCTTGCAAGCAGAGGAACACTGCTCTTTCAATTCAGCCTCAGGAAGACCCGCACTGAATCAGTACTGCATCTCTAAGTGCAGGATGAGAGTTCCCCAGTAAGCCAATAATGGGGTTTGACGGAACAATTAAGTTAGAAAATGCATTTCTAGGTGTTACCAAGTCACTGGCAATGCTGGCAAGAAAAGTCAGTTAAAAAAGCTAACAGCCTGCTGTTTAGCGGAGGAAAAAGAGACAGCGATGCACTCCCATCTGACTGCACAAAACCAGCTCAAGCACTGCACAATAGAGAAAACCACTGCAAGGTTTGTGGAAAGTAGCAACTCTTCGAGGCAGTGCTGCAGGTTTGTATCCCTTTTTCATAAGCCACAGAGCACTCCAGGCATGGCAGAGCAGAGGCAGCCTCCAATCTGTTTCCTCACCAACAACCTAGTACTGCATTCAATGGACAGAGCATCATTGCTGGAGTGTCCCTGCACAGGGCCAATCCCTGAAAGCTGTTACTCTCTCCATTTTACAGGTGGGAAATCGTGAAATTTAAAATTTAAATGAGATGCCTGAAGCCACACTGGGAGATCAAGGAACTGAATGGCCATCTGAAGTCACTGCTCATCCCACAAAACAGGTGCCTTCCATGTGTCCTTTCACTCATGCACAAGTGGCTGCACTCAGCAGGGAGACTCCTTACAGCCACAGAGCAAACATTTCTGGAGGTTTGCACAAATCTGTCACAGCACAATGCAGAACAGACCCAAGGTCTTCAAAAAAGCAAGTTTTAAAATTTAAAAACCTTTTTCAGGGCATTGCTCTTGCATTTAGAAAAAGCAGCAGGGATAGAAAGGGGATTATTGAGCTTGGTCAAAGAGTGATTATAATCAGGTTCCCCTCCCCAGCCCCCCACATGGAGAGCTCCATCATCATAGTTTAAAAGTGCAGGTAAATGGGTTCATGCATACATCCAAGGCAGCAAGCTTCTCACTGTAGCACAGAATTTGTAACCCACTAACCTGACGTATGATGGCAGAATAACGATATCTCTCTCTTAGTCCTTTTCATCAGTACATCTAAGAAAACTTTCTAAATGCTGTTGTATCAGTGTTTGTAACTGCCAGGAGAATAGGAAGAGAGCATTTAGAGGGATTTCTGAAGGTATCTTTGGAGCACCAGGTTTGATCAGTACCATCCCACAATAGGAAACCTGATTCAAAGGCTGGTAAAATTCAATGGAGCCATTATGCAGACTTCAAGGGGCTTTGAAGCAGAACACCAAGGATTACCATAGTTTCTACTACAATTGCTTTTACAGCGATGAAATCACATGATGGTAATATGGTCTATTTGCCTCATGCACCCTCATATATCTAAGAGCTTAAAACGATCTGTTGTTGGCTGTTCCCAATGGCACATCTGCAGCACTCCTCTAGATGTCATACATCCAGCTGTAAGTTATGCTAAGGATCCCACAGCTGACTAAAGAGCCTTTAAAAAAGCAATTTACAAAACACCTTTTCTAGGGTTCAGGGTTCCTCACTATTTTGCACAGTGCATTCTTCAAGCCTCTAATGCAATGCCATCTGTCATGATGCCGTATTTCTTGAACTAACATCAGGAAGGATGAGATAGTTGAAAGCACCATCAGTCCAACTCAGATGTCACACCTCAATACCTGCAACAGACCTCAACAAATAACTTGGGTGAAACATGGTGCCCATGAAGTGTTTGGTTTTGGGTGGTTTGGATTTTAGTTGGGTGGGGTTGTTGGTTTGGGGGTTTTGTTTGTTTGGGGGTTTTTTGGTTGGTTTTGCTGTGTTTTTTCCTTGGTGTTTGTTCGGGTTGTTGTTTCGGGGTTTCAGGTTTGTTTTTTTTGGGGGGGGGGGGGGAAGAGAGAGCAGGAAGGAGGGGGGGTGGTGTTTTAAAAGGCAGCCTTGCTACAACATCACATATTTGTGTAAAACACATTCCTGCCACAGAAGAGCAAGTATGCTCCTCAAATGCAGCAGGTTCTCTGTTAACAACTTCCTTTTAATTGCATTTGCAGACCAATAAAAAAAGTAATCTGATTTTCAGGATGCCATAAGCAAGTAGGCTGTGAGCAGCAATGTGATTTTATAGGGGAGGAATACACATCTCCTGCTGAAAATAGAAAGGAAAAGTTGAACCGTAAGTGCCTTTAAATTAGGGAGTGCCACTTGCCCACAAAGCCATCTTTAGTCAGCATGAATACAACTACCAGCAATTCTGGTGTAAAGTGTCATGCAAAACACCCTGCACAGAAAGGGTGGTGGTTTACCAGGATGCCTTTCCTTGCAGATCAAAAAACAAAACAAAACAAATCCACCACCGAACTACATGTTATGCTGCTCATTGCCTTAGCTAAACCATTCTCTACAAAGGTTCAACTTTTATGTCAATGAAACAGCTACCGTGTCCAACATGGGAGAGTCTGACACAAAAAAAAGCACACAGGAAAACAAGCAGGGCTCCAGAACCAGTCAGTCAGGCCATGCACTTGGAAGCAGAGACACAGGCTCCACTGCCTGCTTAAAAAATAAAATAAAAATCACTTGCTACATCTTTAGTAGCTTATAAATAAGTGAGCATATGAACAGGGGCTGAAATTTAAGTCTTTTGCCTTTGAGACCTGCCTGAAGCACCAGCACTTTTCATCTTCGATTTGCCACATGGAGGCTCCTGCACTTGCCCCACTAGGGTGCAGATTGTACCCAGGTCTCCTGAACAAGGGTAAGGCACTGATGTCCCAGACAAGGGGAAACTCCCTTTTCTCACCCCAAATCAGCTATTTTATCAACTATTTGTGTTTCCTAGCCACTGTGCAGGTGGTCTGAGTGCCCAAGTAGGACCTACAGCTTCCAGCCAGCAAGTTCAGCACCTCCAGACCACAGTTGTGCTGACCCAGTTGGAGATGCCAAGTAACCCCAAAAGGAAGAGGTGTTTGAGATACACAAGGGTGCGACCCCAGCTGTGTTCCAAAATGGCTTTCCTTCCCATCACAATTTTATTAAGATCTCGCTTGTCCAACTTTAAGGACAGGGCAATGAATTAAGTGCTTTTACTAGCCCAATGCCAGGAGTAAATTAATGATGTATATTAATAATACACAGCATTCTTTCTGAAGCTAGGGCCATTTTATGATGCATGAAGTAGTAAGCTAAAAATGAGTAATTTTTAAATCAATACAAAATTCACTCCCCAGTATTACTGCATAAACTGTAACTTTATGCTGCATCTTAAATATTTGAAGAAAGTGGATGGTAAACTCTGACTAAGAAGGTTTTTCTCCTCTCAGTCTGAGAGGTGAACTTCAGGTTTGCAAGGGGTTTTGGACCTCCCCAGAGAAGAAAGCAAACCCCAAAGAATCACTGAACAATAGGAAAGACCATTCAGAGCACCGAGTGTAATCTGGTCATACATGAACAGCACATGCTGGACAGGCACAGGGGTGTTACTTTCTTTATCTCACAACCAGCTTGATGCAGCACAGGACAATGCCAATGCAAATACTGGCTGCCTCCCCACCGTTTCACCTTGCCTGGTCCAGATCTGCTCATAGCACTCCTCTTTAGACTCTATCCTATTTATTCACCAGGACAAGCTCACTAAAATCAATATGACCCATCCCTCCCTATTTCCAGTGCATTGGCTTAAATCTGGGAAGACAGGTGTGTTGATCAGTGCAGGCAGAGGAACAGGTAACCTAGAAGCAGGGGGGCCACATTTGACCTTCAGACCTGGCACTGGAGCAGCAATCTCACACCACCATTTCTCACAATCAGGACTAACCCACTGACCATCCAGCTCTTATCAAGCAAAAAGCTGTTCAAGCTTCAGAGAAAACCCATCCTAAACAATGGAACAGCTCATACTTACACCAAGTCTACCAAGTAGCTGGAAGTCTGAGCTAAAGGGTCACATTTATGTACCCTTGCCACCCCCCCTCCCATTTTCACCCAGCCAACAGCACCAAAAAAGAAAGCCCCACAAAAAAAAAAAAAAACCCCCAACACAAAAGCAAAATACCCAAGTCCAGGACACCACACAGCATTTGCCCTGGGATTCCTCTTGACCCATCTCTGGCCATAAAGATTTGTTGAGAATTTCAGAGGCTTTTTGTTTGTTTGGGGTTTTGGGTGTTTCTGGGTTTTTTTTTTTTAACCTTTTCTGGTTACATCTGTGAACACAAGCACCATGCCATACAACAGAGCAGCATTTTTCCATGGGATATAGTTCTAGAGGGCAGGGGGGCCCAAGATTGCTGGCTCATATTCAAGGATCACCTATTACAGGCTCAGGAGTGTTGCATCCCGACTAA
>NW_009918813.1:0-31006 GCF_000696875.1 Nestor notabilis
GCCCAGCACATGAGGGGGTTCTGGGCTCAAGCACATGTGGCCAGGTCACTGGGAGCTTTTCATGCACCAGTATCCCCAAGACCACCTCCTCAGGGCTGTTCTTAATCCAGTCTCTGCCCACCCTAATACTTCTCAGTTTAATTTTCTTTTCTAACCTGTCTTCCATTAATGCAGCACTTCTTTTTGTGAGCATGCTGCTGCAGGCAGCCCACTTTGTCTCATTTTAAAGGTAGGCAACTACCAGTGAAGGATTGAAAAGATCCTTTTTCATCCTTGGCACAATGACCTTTTAGTTCCTACACAGGTCAGTTGAAAGGTCATCAGATGTCCTCCCCACCCAGAAATCTTTGCTCTCATCACACTGACATCTCTCCGAACCTGGGAGGGTGTTTCTACCCAGATTGCTTGGGAGAGGATGGAGAAGTTGCTCAGGAATGTCTACGCAGGAGAGAAGAGAGCACAAAAACAGGAGTTACTTAAAAGGTTGGGCATGTGTGAGTTGGGTTTTTTCCTTACAGTATTCCATACAGTAATTTCCATACAGTAGTTCAAGAAGAGAAATACACAACTTTTACTATTCCATGTAGTCAAAATGACCAGGGATGTTCATTGCAGAGCAATTCATTCCATACTCTGTTTATGCATAAAGGATGTTTTCCAAGCATGACAGTTATCTGAGAAGCCAGACTGGTTTAAAAGAGCATAGAAGATCATCTTTTATGTTGTTTCGGAAAGGAGTAAGCTCTAAAAAGCAGCTTTTATTTCAACCTAAGACTGCCACATAGAACCAGTTGTACTAAACCACCTTCTGCGTCACTGGTAAATCTTTCTGGCTACAGACAGACTAGTCTGTTTGTGTAGCACATCTGTCTTTCCTCCTTCCCTTCCTGACAAACCCTTGTAGCCGTGAGTATTATACCAAGAAAAAAAACCAACTGGCTTTAATAAATCCTGGAAAGTACGTAAAGATAATCAAGGCTAGGGTGCGCAGGTCAGGCTGGTGGCCTGGAGGGGTTTCCTGTAAACCACTGACTTCTTGGCCATTTTCCTTTTATATTAGCATAGAGCTGTGATTGCATCACAAGTACTAGTCACAGAGAGGTTTTTTTTAACTTGCTATGCTCCGAGAATTTTTCTGCAACTTTCCCATTTTACTTTATCTTCAGTTGCAAGCAATCATCATTTTGTTACATCTTCCCCATAGAAACTCCCAAGTTCTGAGTGCCATATAAAGAATAAGCAGCGAACTGTACTATTGTACGGTATTGTACATATACAGTAGCACTTCAGAGAACCTTACAGACACTTTTTTTTCCATTTTCTCACACAAAAAAGTGTATGTGAGGTAAAACAGATGGAGACAGATTTCTTAAAAAAACAGTCTGTGAACAGGAGATACCTTAAAAAGTCTGATCAAGTTCACAATTCACACAAATAAAAGAACACCCCAACTCAGGAGCCAACTAAACATGGGGAGACCACAAATCTGCATGTACCTGAATCTTCAGTATGGGAGTCAGAAGTGCCCAAGTGTCTGCTTTTAGGGATGCTCGCAGGCATTGCAACCTGGACCACCCAGGATGGCTTACTGCCATCCTAGTGTCTCAGAACAGATTCTCTTGCACATCTTCAGCAGCAGACTGCTGCCTTCTCTTACAGAAGAGCTGACATGAAATGCAGATGGAGTCGTCCAGTCTTCAAAGTATTCAAAGGACATGAATTAAAAAAAGACTAGGTAAGCTCACTGTAATTGTGAATGAGTGGTTACATAGTGGGTTGATGTGGTTTATTTTGACTTCAGTATTAATTTGGATATTTTTTTTTAGCAGCTGTCAAGCTTGTAGAAGTAAGGAATTCCCTGCTTCTAATGCCAGGTTGGCCTGTTACACCTCACTGACTCATGTGAGGAATTACACTTGGCAGAAGTGTCTGGCTGCTTCTTGCAAAGTATCTGTTCATACAAATACATACAGTAGCTGTTTTTGCATCTTCCTCTCCTTACTTTCCTTGTTCATGGTCCATATTCAAACAGTCTTCATTCACCCTGTTTTAAAATCTAGTTTAATGGTTCAAAACTAACAGGAAATGCTATTTGAAAGAACCATGTCAAAGGTGAACAAGAATTGAATAGTAGAAAAGAACAGCTCTGCAATAGTTGACTTCAAGATTGTATATTAATTCGTAAGTAGTTTTGGGACATGGCAGTTTCTTGGCATCATGCTGAAAGTAACAAACTTCACATCTGTAGGAACTTGAAATTATATCGCTGCATATATAATGAAACGGAAAGTTCTAAAGCATTCAAATTGAATTTGGAGTATTTTACATACTCCAAATGTTGAAACTACTGATAATAAAGTTTTGTTTTCTTAGTTTTTTAAGTAGCTAGAACAAAAACAGTGCTTTAACCACACAAAATAGGCAGCCCACAGAGCAGTTGTGAGAAGTAGTAATAGAAGACCAAGTCACTAGTAATGCAAGACCGAAAAAAATCATACAGGAGAAAGCTTCTGTCTGAATAGCTGTACAAACAAGTTTAAGTTTTTACTTCTTTTCACAAGGTTAGTCATCAGGTGTGGTGATCATTTTTAAGTCATTTAATGAGTAAAAATATTCCAGCTTGGTCCCGGAACCTGCCCCGAGTTAACATGACTGTGCTTTTCCCTTTTTCTCATACTAACTGTTTAGCTCTCAGGCATCTGCACAGTTACCACTTCTTTTTTTCTTAAGGTAGCCATACTTGCGTTTTCTGACTGTATGGAAAGTGGCCCTTCTTAAGTATAGGCTTTTGAAGGTACTAGAAAATTGATGCTGCCTATGAAATAGGAACACAGGCTGAGTGTGCCCCTCTTCTTTTTATTTTAATTGCTTGCAACCATGCAGTCTGAAGATGTGGTTGCAGAAGTCTCACAAGCTAGTTAATGTGATGCTGAATTGGTACTTGAATGAACAGATTCCCCTGCCCCTCAAATGAAATTCCTACATGATGTGTAACTGATGAGTCAGTTCGGAGGTAGGTTTTTTCTCTCTTGAGTCAGTGCTAAGCTGAACAAGTGGTCTAATGTTTTATTGGGGAAAAGAAATGGTATCTTCTGAGGAGGTGTACAAAGGAGATAATTTGCCATTACATAACTGATACAGCTTAAAATCATAGAATCATTGAACAGTTAAGGTTGGAAAGGACCTGAAGATCATCCAGTTCCAACCCTCTGCCATGGGCAGGGACTCCTCATACTAGACCATGTCTCCTAAGGCTCTGTCCAACCTGGCCGTGAACATTGCCAGGGATGGAGCATTTGCCATTTCTTTGGGCAACCTGTTCCAGTGCCTCACCACCCTCACAGGGAAGAGCTTCTTCCTTATATCTAACCTGATATATTTGTTGGGAGAACATTTCTTGTCTTTGTAGAATATTTTCCCTACTGTTTTAGACCAGTAAGACCTCTGAGGCAGAGGGGAAGTCTGATTTCAGAGTGGCCACGTATGGCCCATTACATCTTCAGTATGCAGATGATGGAGATATGGACAGAAATTCCACATCTGTGAGGTTATTAAATAATTATATGAAGTTCAACTGTGTAACTGTGGAGTTGATCTTAGGAAAAACACCCCACAAGTACAGTTCTGAAATTGTGTTCTGTTTTATTCCTGTACTATTTCTTCTATGTCTGATCCTTCTCTTTTTTGATATAACTGTAATTTTCCCTGAACATGAAATTACCACTAAAAGATCTGGAAAAGTTTGCTGTGCAGTATATTTCTTAATGGTGAATATTTCAAGAACTTAGAAAATGACTCTTTAAATAAAAGAGCTCTTTAGCATCTTTTTAACGGTCTTGGTTAGAAAGATTGTTGCGGAACACATTAGAGAACAGTCCACTGGAAGGTTAGTATGACTCGCCTCTCTTTACACAGCCTCATTATGGTGTAGCAAGTTTCCATTATTTTAAAATTAGGACTGTTGCTGAACACAAGGATTGAAGGAAGCTCCATGACAATACAAACCCAGGGGTCATATTAGTCAACAAGTTTGCCTGATCTCATTGTGAATCAAGGCTGTTTGGCTATTAAAAGTGACTAAAATCTGCTAGAAAATTGCAGTAATCATTAACCTGAAAGAGAAAGAACACTGTATGCAGAGTTAGAGCAAGCCAAAGACTGTGGGGACTGTATTTATGTAACTGAAGGTGAAGAACTTTCTGATAGCTTAAGGAAGGTGATATTAATCAGAAGCACAGTTCTTGGAATCTGTGTTTGGAATATAGAAATTATAACCACCATCATCTTACCAGTTATCCCATACAAAACTGTGGGTCTCCTGTATTTAATAAAGACATTCTGCTGTTTAATGATTAGAATAGTTAGAATGCTTAATGGTTAGAATACCATGAAAGTATTTAGTGCTAATACTGTACTAATACTAAAATAAGAATTTGTATGTTTTCAGAATCCAGATATGAGACTCTGAGCCTGACACGCAAAACATGTTGAGCTCTGGGACAAATTGCAAATCGAAACTGGAAAGACCCAAGCTGTACTTCTGGCTTGTACTTTGCAGTTTCTGGTTCAAAGTATTCATCTGGGAAATTGGAAGTTCACCTTGCTAACTGCAAAATACTGCTTTTCTTGTGGGATTTAAGAAGAAAACAGTAAACAGTCTTGAGCTAGTGCAAGTATCTGTTAACTTCATTACAAGAACAGTAAATTCAGTGTTCATAACAGATTTGACTCAACTGGGAAATTTCAAGATCCAGTAGTTTGCCTGTCATGGTTTTTGTGGGGCTTTCGTTTTGGCCTTTTTTTTTTTTTTTTTTTTTTTTTTAGATTTTCTTAAAACAATCTCTACAGGAGAATATACGTGGTGGAAGACATTTAAGAAGCTGAGTTGAGTACCTGGGAACATACCAAAAGAGAAGAAATGAATCCTAAAGTCTTGCTCTCAGAATCCAAATGATTTCTTTCTTCCTGTAGAAGAAGGGCAGAGCAACAGAAACAACCATAACTGAGTTGTAAATACGAACGCAAAGCAGGCATCATTTTCACTAGTGGTTTTTTTTCCTTGGTGGGTTACAGGTGATTGGCATGTCAGAGACCCCTCCTGTCTTCTCTGCACAGACTCAGTGATACAGTTTGGGAAACTCAGGTCAAGTTGGACAAGAAAATAAACAACTTTGTGCTTCCCATTTTTTTGTTCAGACTTCTAGCACATTGATTTGACTGCTTCAGCAGTGACTAGTGTTCGATAAATACTCTGAAAAGCCACATAAATGTTGGCACAAGTAGCAATTTCATGCTGTAATAAAAGCAAAAATCCTTACTATAACTAGTTACTGTATTTAGCAAAGATACTTTATTATTTGTTTTCAGATGTTTCCATTTTCAGTGCTATTTCCTTCCTGTTTAATCACCAGGTGGGTCTTAGACATGATTCATAAAACTCGGCATCCAAGGACATTCGCCTCAGTGCCACTTTTATTTTTTAATAAATGTGATGAATAAATCCTTTCTGTATTTCAAAGGGACTCAGTTCTTCTGGGTCTCTGTTGAAATGACGAGTGAAGTAAAGCAGCAGCAAATTCCATACCGCACAGTGAGATTGTGTATCCAATACCATTCAATCCTGGTGTGAAGGGTTGGTCTTACAGAAGAAAAAAAGTGCCAGCTTCTGATGCAGCGTCTTAGCTTTATCCTTGCAAACAGCTCTGCTCTGGCCAAGCAAACAGACCCTGCTGCTGTTTGAGGACCAGAGTGGTACCATCCATGGGGACAGCATCATCTGACTGTGAAAATCAGCAGTTCCACAGGAGATTGTTCCAGTCACAGAGAGAGCAAGGGGCTTTTCAACTCCCTCCTTTCCATAATTGTGTGGCAGGCAGTTCTGCTCAGGGGTTGACGCTTTGCTGGCAGTTGAGACCTGAGGGCAGGCTGTTGCTGACAGGGAAAGGAAGATACAGCAGTTCCACCTACACCTGGCTCTTATGCACACACTTGTGAAAACACGTGCTGTTTTTCTTCAGACTCATTTGGTGATGCCAGCTGAAGGCATCAGTTTGTTTGTACTTGATAATTTGAATATTGAAAGTGTGTAATGAGGTATTTTGATTACATTGAGGCTAGGGCAGGTTGTGTGGAGTGTATTTCTCTTGTCAAGTGACACCTGCAGGGAAAGCTTTACTTTATATGCATCCTAGAATGTCTTCAGAAGCTGCACTTTCCCTCCGCAGGTGATAACAGCATGGGAAGTGTCATTGGATGCTGTGGGCTGCGTATGTTAGCTACATGGCTGGAATCTCCCTGAAAAAAACAAAAAACTGCGTAACATAGTTCCCATATAATTTCTGTTGTACATGACTGTCATTATCCTGAGGTTAAGGCAACAGCTTTTCTACTTCCCCTGTCTGTATATTGCTGTATAACACACAGTCGGATCTTAAAAGTTGCTGCCATAGGACTGACTGCATCTGTTCCAGTGCTTTTGGCAGTTGTCTTCAACTTGCTTCCAGAAAGCATTTTTATTTGTTTGATGGTTTTCCAGCATGAGTCAGGAGGTACCAATTCTCAATCAGGAGATGGGGAATGATTGTTTCTGGGGTTTCTATGATTACAGTTCCTTTTTCCTGGCAGAAGGCAAGACCACAGGCTCCTTACAGTAGATCCGACATTTCACTTCTCCATATGCCTCGTTCTGATTCTGAGCTGGTCTGCTTTCAGGAGTGGTAGCTGAAAGTCTCTTAACAGAGCAAAATGCCAGTTTTTAGAATCTAAACATAGTAAATAGCTGAGCTGTCATGCCAGAAATAAGAAGTTTTGCCTTAGTTTGCTTCAGCAGCACCCTACTTTGAAAAGTCTTCTCCATTTATTGGAGTTCAGAAGTGACTCAATCCCTTTGCTTTCACTGCAATTCAAATGCCGTAGCCCCCTATTCCCACATGCAACCTGACCATACAGAAAATTAGCAAACAGCAAGGTCCCAGAAGTACAGCAGTACATTTCCCCAGGAGAAAGAAAAGATCATATTTTGGTTTTTATGTAGAAACTGTCTTACATCATGTAGTCACAGAGGTAACTGAAAGGAAGATGTAGCCCAGACTGTTTACTCTTTTCTGAAGTTAAAATAACTCAACAAACCACCATGTCAAACATCATCACATTCCTACATCAATGAAAACAAAGAAACCAGTTGTCCTGTTTTCACTGCAGTCCCCTTCCATCAGGATTAAGAACCGAGTCACAGCTACCCATGTAGTTTTTGATGGTGTTGCATACTGCAGCTTCATAGCCCCAACAGGTATTTCCATGTCAGTATTTTTGGCAGGAAGGAGTTAATTAGCTAGTAGAGAAAGGAAAAAGCTTCCTTTATTATGAACTTGTGATAAAATAGGTCATATTACTTCTGTAGTCTACTGAGAAGAGTTTCTTTTAAATTCATGCCTAGAAATTGCATTCTGCTGTTACACACGAAGTTCCCCATCCCGTCATACACAGCCAGCATTAGGTAGCCAAGAGTTAAGTGTGTGTGTTTGGCCTATTACTGTGCAGTAAACAGTGAAAAATATTAGTCTGGCTCTTTCTAGAGTACTGCCAGCATATAATCCATGCTGCTTTCCGTAAGGAAATGAACATCCACACTTGGTTTAGTGCTTTTGGTAGATGGTATACTGGAATTACAGTATTTTTTCAAAGCATCCAAATGCTACAGTGGTTTAATGGGGCAGGGAGGTGGGACGAGGAGGCTCTCCTTGAGGAGAGAAAAAGTGGCAAATGTAGGACAGATTCCCCAGCCAAACTGCATTTTTAGGTGGTGGGATATAGACAAAACCAAATGAGTATTGAGATCTTCCTGACTGAAGTCAGCATCCGTCTCAAAGTCAGTTTCTTCAGCATCTTGGTCTTAATAAAGAAGCCATCTGTGTGAAGCTATGATTACATGGCTTTGTTCTCTTCATAGGAAAAATGTCTGCTACTGCCCCATGCCATTTTTCACCAAGTAGAATATTTAGGCTGTGGTTGATTACAACATGACTGGTGAAAATGGATCAAGTTTGGTATTTGAGTGCCCTGGAAAAACTGGCGATGTGTTTGGTCTATGCATCACTATCCGTCATATTTAAGAGCACACTTTTAGGTCTGGACGGTGGCAAACCTGGCTTTGGAGCTGGAAATTTGGTAGTTCTCAGTGCTGCTGGAGAGAGTAATTAGAGGGCGTTTTCTGCATTTGAACTAACCTCCAAAGTGAGACTTTCCTCACAGTATATTTTCTGGCAAGCAGGAAACATATTTGTGCAATAAAAAAGTTCTCTTAAGAAGCAGGTTCAGAGAAGTCAGCTAGCATAAGGTTACTTTCAGTATGTTTGTGTATTATTTTGGAATAAAGTTTAGAAGGAAGAGCAGCAAGAATGAAGTTCCTAACCTGTTCAGAGACTGCAGAAAGAGGGTTACCTACTCATCACAGAGTGAGGCATCTAAGCCTAACCTAGTTACCCTAAGCTGCATCTAATCCATAGAGAAATAGGCACCTCTGGGAGATGAGCTGTCAAATGTCATGCTCATGAATTGTTATCAGGAAACACTTATTTTGTTCATCCTGCCAGGCTAACAAGCTCTGGTTTTGCCCTGCAGTTGGGTTTTATTTTCCTGTTTGTTTGAAGGACAATTTAAAAAAATGAAAGCCTGTTGATGTGAAAAATGGAAAAAAGTTTCCCTTGTGCTTTGGCAGTGCTTGGCACCCACGGATCATAAGGTATTAAAGTGGAAAAACAGTTGGCTGTGTATGGGTGGGACTGGACAGGGACATGGCAGAGTAAGCAGCAGGAAAAGAGGTCAAGCAAAGCTCATACAGTGGTCAACTTCCACGTAAATTCCCCAGATAAGATTCATGAGTAATTAAGGAACTATGTAGATGTGTGATAACGGAGGATGAATTTAACAAGTATTTGTGGTTTTAAGTATGCCTTAGTTACAACAATCTACTGTTTGCTTGATTGCTTTGCAGGGGGGTTTCCCTCCCAACTTTTCACAGTACAAGCTTTTCAGCTTCTTCAATCTTTCGTTTTCCCAGCATAGAAACATTCTGACTCTTCAGACTGATCCTACAAGCTGGAAAATGTGTATCTGCCAAAGTGCAGTACAGGCACTATTTACTGCTCTCTTCTCAGATGCAGGACAGTAGTAACAGTGAAAAAGATGCACTGAAAGTCTCAGTACTACTATTGCTCTTATCAGTATGAATACAGAAATTAGTTGATGTGCCAAGTGATCTCTCACTCACTACACCAATTAAGAGAGATGTGAATAACCTTTTTCCTCTCTCCCAATTCTAGCACAGAACATCACAGCGGTTTCAAAGAAATGGACCTATGAATATCAACCACTACGCAAATAAGAAGAGCGCTGCAGAGAGCATGTTGGACATTGCCTTGCTGATGGCTAATGCATCCCAGCTTAAAGCTGTGATAGAGCAAGGACCTTCTTTTTCCTTCTACATCCCGCTTATTGTTCTTATCAGCCTGTCACTCACACTGCAAGTTATGGTGGGAGTACTCCTGATATTCCTCGGTATGTAGCAACAGCAAGAAACATTGACATGTGTTTTTCTTATAGGATGCAACCTATAAGATGGCATATAAAATGGTATGTAGACTCCCTATTTATTCTTAAAGAGGTATTATATTTGAAAGTCTTTACCTCATAATTGATTGAAGTCTTTTCCTAAGACCTTAGAAATACTGCATTAAAAAGAGGAAGGGCAGCTTTATGTGGAATCTTCATTTTTGATCAACTTCCTCATTTGCCCGGTTTATGAATGTTTTTCTTTTCAGAAGGCCTGAGGAGGAAGGAAAATGATGAAATACTGTAAAAGAAACATTAATAGGCCAGATAGAATCATGCAGCCTGCCCAGTTTCATAATACTGTTTCTGGCAAGTCCTGTTACTTAATCCTGTTAATTATTATAAAGTAATATTTGAAGAATATTTTATGAACATGAGTAGCAACCTGGAGCTACAAACAGATTGTCTTGAATTCTGCTTATCACTAGGGAAACCTTTTCTACTTTCTACCAAAGAAATACAATGCAGTACCTTTAGCATATGCTCGAAATCATTTCAAGAGAATGAGTTCAAACAGGAGCTGTGTTAGTGTGTGCTCTGGACACACTTAACGAGACAGGTGTAGAATTAGTTCCCTGCTCCCTGCCCTCCCAACTGTCCGCTTTCAGACTTACTTGTTCAATGATAAATGTTCACATTCAATGTTCAATGCAACATCTTTGCTGTTCTCAAAAATAGAGGTTCCACTAGTCAGTATTAATAGATACAATGCCATAAGGCACTAGAATCAGTACTTACCACTAAAAATTAGATATTTTAAATCAATATTCTAGTGGGAGGTATCCCTGCATGTGGCAGGGGATTGAAACTCGATGAGCTTTAAGGTCCCTTCTAACCTAAACTATTCTGTGATTCTGTGATTAGTAGCACCCATATGTCCTGCACCCTCTGCCTTATTCTGTAAGGCAGAATATTGATCTAAGTAGCTATAGAACCAGGCTCATTTCGAAAACAATGTCATCACTAAGTGAGCATGAATTATCCAAACTCTTCTGGAAATACGAGATTTCTGTTTTGACCTTAAACAAGTCTTCAGTAGTTCTCTTTGCTATCTTATCCTACTGTGATGTTTTCCCCCATGCTTTTGCAAGGCCAAATGCAAAAAGAATCCGGTGGCATTTTGGAAAGTTACTGGAAATCTGCAGTGTTCATTGGCAGCACCCAAACCTTAGACCATAACCTCGGAGAGTTGATCAAAGATACCTGTGGAATCAGAGGAAATGTTGAGGTTTCAGCATCAGTTGAACCCCTAAATGACACTTTCACTGGTAGGAAACAGCTATGGGTCACTTCTTTTGCTAGTAATATATGACCATTTACTCTCATAACTTTTTTCAAATCTTTCCCATTAAATCAGTGGGTACTGGGTGGCAGATCTTAAGTCTACCATAAATGAAAAGCCCTGAAGATGACAGCCAGAATTCACACAACATTTACTGTTATAGGTGCCACCTTTGGCATCTCTGCTAGTCTTTCAGCATGCATTTTTAGCACAGCTGAAAAAACAACTTGGTGTTCAAGGAGGAAGTTCCTAGGAAACCAGGATACATAAGGCTTATAATATTGATATGCAGCTGATGTAGCTTTTTCTTTGTTAAGAAAGAGACAGAATACAGCTGCCTCTGCACTGGTAGGGTCAGTACAAGAGCAAAATCCAGGCCTAGAGAGGATTCCAGAAAGGGACTGGGAAAGGCAATGTTGATACTAGGAATGTGTCATGGAGAGTCATGGAAAAATCAATACACAAAAATCAGCAGGCCTCATCCCTGGCAGTGTTCAAGGCCAGGTTGAACCGGGCTTGCAGCAACCTGCTCTAGTGGAAGGTGTTTGGAACTGGATGAGCTTTAAGGTCCCTTCCAACCCAATCATCCTGTGATTCTATGTTTCTATGTTTGGAACTGGATGAGCTTTAAGGTCCCTTCCAACCCAACCATCCCATGATTCTGTGTTTCTAGGTTGAAGGCATCTCCCTTGTGGTTGTTTCAGTTGAGGAGGCCTTTTGACTCTAAACAGTTTCCAGCTATTTGTTAGTCAGTAATTTCTCAGTATATACTGAGACATGGCTTTTTAATGCTTGCTTCTGCCAGATATTGCCGAAGTGGCTTCTATCCCTGTCATTTTTATCTTTGTCACACTGAGAGCAAAGAGTGTACCCAGCAGCCTCTACTCTGAAGCTGGGCTGAGGTAGAGATCACAGACCACTTAGCAAACAATGAGATGCATCTGGAGGTTCAGTGTACCAAGGGTGACAAAGCCCTATGCCATTGGATTGATGCTGTCATGCAAAGGTCAGTAGTACTGAAGATGGGAAATTGGATATGAAGGGCAAAGATATAGGTATCATAGCAAGAATTTGCTTTTCACAGTGTGTATTTGGTAGTTTTGGCCTGCAGGAACAGTTTGCCTTTCTGTCCATCCACAAAATTCTGCCACTTGCAAGCTGTCACAGGTACAAACAAAAGTCTGTGCAATCATCCAGTTTCTTTCCTTCAGAGTTTTATCCCAAGAGTTACCAGTTCTTACTGCTCTCTGTAAGTGCTTAAAAGCTTTTCCTCCTTCAAAAGAGCCTTTCACAAAAACAATTTGAAAAATGTTCAGCAAACTTCTCCTTAAAAGTGATTTGGTAATCTTAACTTTTTGGAAAAAAACCAAAGAATATGTTGAAATAGTTTATGTGGCATGAAATCATAGTAATCTAACCCCACTATAATAAAATACTTAAAGAATAACTGTTCTTAAGAACATTTTCACAAACACCCTCATTTTAAGCCCTATAATCACTAACATAGGATGACTGCAATTCTACTTCAAAATTTAGAGCACTGCTTAAGCTGACCAGCAATATTGTCTTCTCTGACCCTTTCTTGGACAAAGACATGGCTCTGAAAGTGTCGGTTCTCCTTTGAGCATGATTTCTTCTAACTCACAAAACACATTAGGCCATTATTACCTTTTCTTTTTTAAACCAACTGTCTGAAATGCTTTTCTTCTATACTGTAGGAGTAATGATTCAATTTCATTTTTCTACTTCATTCATATGACAGTACTGGAGTCCTTCTAAGTATTGTTGGGATACAAACATCCATATAGCTCCAGATACTTTACAGACATATATAAACTCATTTTCAGGGTTAAATACTGCTGAGCTTAAATTATTTCATGTAATTCCACCACACTGTGCTTTGCCTGGCCTGTGATGTTTGACTATACAGGTTTAGCAAACAGGACTTGAACAGGTGCCTGGAATTCCTTGAAACCAAAACAGCATTAGACTTCATAATTAGGGACACCAAGTAAACCTAGCTTTTAATACTTCAGCACGAGTGCGTTTGCCACCACTTCTATATAACTGCTTCAACAAACAAGTGAGTCATGGTTCCGTGGTTAAGCTCTGCAGTGTTGAGAGGCTCATTGTGTTAAAAAACAAATAACAAAGTTGATCTCAGGCAGCAGAGTCTTAAGCTACACATCTGTGTATGTGCCTGTCGGAAAGACCTCAAAGGTTTATGTTGCCATAAAAACTTGTAAGGTATAAACTTTCACATGTCCTGTACATGCAGACTCCAGGAAGAACTAGGAGTTTTAATAGGCAGAAAACTGTTCTCAAAACACGCTCCAGAATTCATTGGCACTGATTCCACCAGCATCAAATTTAGCAGAAGGTCTGAGCTGCAGAGCCCTTAATGCAGGAGAGCAGAGACAGAGGAAAATCTTGTGTTTCTGCATGATGCCAGCCAAGCACCCCAGACTGTCTTACACAGGCACATGCTTTACTGTATCATCAAGTCTATTATCAGTCCAGTGTAACTTATTTATATGTTTTCACAAGGCCTGGAATCAAAGCTTAAACTAAATTAATACTATCTCCTTTGTGTGTTCCTCCCTCACTGCCATTAGCAGTTCCACTGCAAGAAACAGAAGAAAATGTTTACACAAGCTGATGCTTTCCGTAAAAAGGACTGCAGCTATACTGCTGTGTTTAGCAGATAAAATGCCCTTGCTTTCTAAAAACAGAATCAATGCAAAAGCAGGGAGTACAGCTGTGGAAGGACACCAGCACCAAAAAACCCCAATAATTACAGCACTGTTAGAGAGATTGGGCTTTCTGTGAAGAACCTGCAGGAAATTTAACTTCATTCTATCCTGTCAGGACTTCAAGCTTCCTGTATTCAAGACTGAAAGAATTTTTGAATGCTTAAGGTCTGCAACAAAACTAGGTTTCAGAAGATCAAGAACTCAGAAGTTTTCTGGTGATGTTTGTATGTCTGTTACTTCCCATGTGCATCCACAGAGATTAGATGTTAATTACTGGAAGCTAATAGGCTCCTTGTGGTTAAATAGGCTCCTTCTGCTTAGCACTTTTACTGACACTGCAGAATTTTACTTCCCTTTTAAGTATGACTGATGCAAATACTGTAAGAGAAATTCTTGAACTACATGAATTGTGAAGACTTTTATTCTGTATTTTGTAATACATATAATTAAACATATAATACATATAATTAAAACCTTTTTTTTCCCTTTCTCTTTGAAGTAAAATATGACCTTAACAACCCTGCAAAGCATGAAAAGCTGAATTTCCTCAACAACCTTGCAACTGGACTAGTATTCATTATAGTAGTTGTGAATATTTTTATCACTGCCTTTGGAGTGCAGAAGCCAGTTGCTGAATCAGCATCAAGACAGTAAGTAAAAGGTGAGTATAGTCTATCTGCACCCTCAGGTAGTAGGGCATACATAGCATACAAGAATGCTTTGCATGATAGGGCACAGCTTTAAAAATAGCCACCAACATATCTATACAGTTCTAGCCTTCACAGAAAAAGGAGTTTAATTCCAACTGCTGCAAAAGCAGAAGCTACTAGGGACTGCTGTGTAACTACAGTGTTTTTGTAAATGTAGAGTTCAAAAGTTGATGGCAGCATCTTACTTTGTCAGGGTTGCATGTGTCACGTATAGGAAGTGTAAAGATTGTCCTGATTCAGCTACTCCTTTTCCTTATTGCTGACTAAGCCAAGAAGGGAAATAATATTGTTTTGCTTCCTCCAAATGCCTGTTCTTCTTTTATGAAAGGTTTGCAGTATACTGCATCCAATCTGTTAGACTGAAGAATTAATCTTTATACAGGTAATTAGGACTATTAAGTCCAATGTATAATACACGTTACTGGAGCCCTTCAGTTCCTATGCAGATAGTGTGGCTTTTCATTCTCCCAACCTGCAGAGCTTTTGCTTTGTGGGAGATTCAGCCCAAAGAGATGTGCACTACTGCTTTTCTTGATACATGTGGTCATTGAGAACCATATTTTTTGCACTACCTGCCTTTTAAAGTTTGGCATTTACTTTTGCAGAAGAATAAATATAGGAATTATGGGAATCAAAATGGGTATCTTCCTAGCATCATAGCTATGATGAACAATTTGGTAGGAGATAGATAAACCTAAATTGTAGGCCTGTAGCCCAAGAAGTGCTATGTTTCAACATCTGCCTTTAAAATAGCACTGCTAAGTGTGTGTGTGCCAATGTCATGGTTTAAACCCCAAAGAACTGTCGTGGTTTAAGCCCAGCCAGTAACTCAGAACCACGCAGCTGCTTGCTTACTCCCCCCCTTCTTCGTACCCCAGCTCCTGGAGGGATGGGGAGGAGAATCAAAAGAATGTAACTCCCACTGGTTGAGATAAGAACAGTCCAGTATATACAAAGGTATAATACAAAACCACTGCTACTACCACCAAAATCAATAATAACAATAAAGGAAATAACAAGGGGAGAGGATACAATTGCTCACCACCTGCTGACTGATACCCAGCCTGACCCGAGCAGTGATCTGGGCCTTCCAGGTGACTCCTACCAGTTTATATACTGGGCATGATGTGCTGTGGTATGGTATAGCCCTTTGGCCAGTTTGGGTCAGGTGTCCTGTCTCTGCTTCCTCCCGGCTTCCCCTCCTCCCTGGCAGAGCATGAGACTGAGAAAGTCCTTGGTCAGAGTAAACATTACTTAGCAACAACTAAAAACATCGTTATCAGCGTTGTTCCCAGACTGAAAGTCAAAACCACAGCACTGCACCAGCTACTAAGAAGGAGAAAAAATGACTGCTGTAGTTGAACCCAGGACAGCCAACATTGCTCTGGCTCTTTATCTTCCAAATCTCAAATATTTCAGAAGACCTGCTGAAGAAGGAATTACTTGACTTTCTTGGCAAGCCACAGTACACTGGCTACTAGGCTGACAGCCCATACATCTAACATCATTTTTAGTTAACTTCTAGATAAAACCCTTTCTCCATGAGAAAGAAGGTACAAGGCCTTTAAACAAGGCCCTAATCTGAAGATGAATGGTGCAACAGAAATCTGTGCAAGAATTGAAACCAGATCAAAATTTATCAGGACTCTGAACAGTATGTGGGCAAATCAGTGCAACAAATTACTAGAAAGATGAAGAACAAAATTCATTTATTCTGGGGTGTGGGTGGAATTGTCTGCTTTAACCAAACTCTGTGAAATTCTGGCAGTGAAACAAGATTGCTTTATTGTATTTTCTGGCCATAGTCTCTACAAATAAACTTACAAATATTTAATTTTAGCAGCAAAGAGCACATAGATTATCTCAGATATGTTCAGAATTATAGGTAGAACATCCATCTCAATAGTACACATTAAAACAATACTGAAACATTAACCTCAAAATTGCACTGGCAAAGCCAAGAGAACTGAATGAAGCTTTATTGGAATTGTAGCTGTCTTCACAGGAAAAAACATGCACAATAGCCAGGAACAGAGGCAGAGACAAGAATCTGAAATAGGCATCAAGAAATTCAAATAATGGACAAGGTGGAATACCAGAATCCCTGCATATCTCTTTTTGATACAGTGAAAGAAAAACTTAAGAGGGAAGAGAGGAGAAGCAGTTTTTGCTTATCATACTGGGGTATGCTGGGTGGAGAGGAACATGAGTTGACAGTCCAACCCTGAGCCAGTTAGTGCCTTAATATAATGGTATACTTATGAGTCAGCCAAGATGCAGGAGGTGGGTGTGATACACCTTGCCTTACCAGGATAATGGATGCATGAGCTCACCCACAGTTCATCTGCTGTTTCTCTACTAGTACTGCATTCTCTAATGAGGTGCCTTACTGATTGTCCCCAGTGCCAGTGCCAGCTCTGCTCTTCTTTTGATCTCTTGCTGTATTTCTGTAAAGCACACCTCAATACCAAAGTGCTTTGAAGAACTCTGCAGCTGTAACAGAGGTTGCAGGACATCTATTTTGTGTGTTACAATCCAGGCTGCGGACAGCACTAACATGCGAGGCTGACTTCTGAACATTTCTGTTAAAGAGCATTCGCTCTTTAAACATGAGAAGTATATCCCGCTGCAAATTTTTCCTACCCATCCATGGACTTTGTCTACTTTCCCCTACCTTCACACACATATGTGGCTAAGTCTTATGGAAACAACAGTGGTTTTATGTGATGTCTTACTGCTTACCTGGCACCATCTGGGAAGAAGAGGCTCTTCACAGCTTTTGTGTTGGCATTTCTCCTCTACTTTTCCTTCTGTTTTCCATAAACTGTCAGCTCCAAGGGCTTCGTGGCTTAGTTACAACTAGGATTGTGGAATCCCTAGTTAGAAAGCTAGGTCTTACATGGGAAACCAGTCATCATGAGAGCATGAAACACACTTCTGCCTGGAGGATGGTAATAGCTCATACAGCTCTATATCATGTATCACATGTAGCTGTGCACAGCTAGGGTATTTGTTCACACACATGAACATGATTGGTATTTACTGCTGAAACTGGTTTAATAAACTTCCAGTGACACAGTAAAGGAGAACCAGTAGCTGGTTTGTGTAATCTCAGGTAGAGGCAAGACCAAAGGATGTTTAAAACAAGTTTACATCTGTATGAAACCAGCAGCTGTGTGCACCTGTGTCTTTTTGCTCCATATTTGTTAAAACTGGAAGTTCTTATTGCTTTGGAACCTAACATCTGTTGTTCACTCATTTGTACTTACTACTTTTGCTAAAAACACCTGGTCACCTTAATGTAACTTGAAAGTAAGTCTTTTTTCAGTCCACAATCTCCTCAAAGCCCTGAGAGAAGTGTGGCCACCATTTTCTGGCTTTACATTTACTATTATGCATACTTCCAAAAAAAACCACCTTCATTCCCCCTTTAAGGCAAATTTGTCATTTACTATAATTCCTATATCACTAACATGTAAGTATCTTTTTTTTGTTTTTCAGACACCTGAAGCATTCATTCTGGATGCCATTTGCACTTGAGCCAGTTACACTTGGACACAGTGGGGAGAGGCAGGAAATACTCTGAATAAGCTAGAAACACCAAACAGCTTTCTCTAGTCTCCAACAAGCAGCATATTTATGTACCTGGAATTTTCCCATGTGTTAATATTTAAAATGTTCAGCATCTAAGGAAAGGTTGATTTTGACTTAAGAACGTTGTTTTTCTGGAACATTGGCATTTCCATTTCTGCAGAAACTAACTGATTTTCAGAGAGGTGATACAAGCTCATCAAAGAAGGTAATATCAGTTGGTGGACTTGCCATTCTCCATGCCTTTTGTTTTTGTGGCAAGTTGCCACTTCCTTGTGGTATGAAACATCAGGCCTTCAGTTCTGGTGTCCTTTATTTCACTTGCTTGGCACCAAACCAAAGTACTCCATAGCACAACAGTGGTCTTCCTTTGCAGTGTGCAGAGATACCTGTGCCTTGTTTTCTTTTTTGTCCTCTCCAGCTAAAGCAAAGGTGAGACAAACAGAAGCTGTAGGCCATCTTTTGTCTAGTTGTGGTCACAGGCACTCATTTGTCCTGCTTCTTCATTTCTGGACCTCACTTAAAATTTCCTCTCCTTTGTGCACAGACACACAAATAACTTAATTGCTAATAGTTTCTTAGTGTTTACTGCTGTACTCCGCATTCTGTGTATTATATATGTTTCTGGAAACCCTGTTACAAGCACTGCCTTTTCTAGGCCCAACTTGAAAACCACCTGGAAAACCAGGAGACTCAGGGTGAACTTTACCTGCCAAACTGCTACCGAGCACCTTTCAGCAATTCAAGTAGCAAACTGAAAGAAGTTTATCCCTCTGTAACTTACTTTTCCCTCTTCTCTTCCCAAGATTGATTGCTGTAGTTGCTCTTATGTGTTTATGGCTAAAAGCTTAACTAATTTCTTAATTTTTATTCTTAATATATTTAGGGAGATATAAATATCTTTTAGGTTCTTACCTGCTGGCTCAGGGACTGGCACTTTTTCTGAATATGCTATTGCTATAATGGTGTAAGTTAGTTACAGAGATTCCTATAACAAAAAGCATTTCAGTCATTTTATTTCCAAAGTATCACATCTGCAATCACAAAAATCCTAGTTTTCTAGATTGTGCTAACTTGTACATGCAGACTTGTACTAATACTTTCCCTTACTGTTAATTTTTAAATGCTCCCTTGCACATAGTAACAGAGGCTTGACCTTCATGTGTTTCATCTCATTTACAATTTTTATTGATCACATTTCTCTTTTGTTCTGTCTTGAGGCGTATTGGGGTACCATATCTGCATTTACACCTTCTGTAAGAATTACTAACAGAAAACAAATCTCAGAAACTTGTGTGATTAATAATGGAACAGAAATTCTTTTTAATTTTTTAATTCATTTTTTGATGCTTCATTTCCAACTTGACATGTATTAAACCAGTATCTAGTAAGCAACAGTTTTAATGGTGCATGTTGGACTGAATTAATCGTAGCCCAGAGCAAGTTCTGAAGGAGGTACTCAGGACAATTTTCCATATTTATTTTTTACAAACCAGCAAACTGCTGTAGTATGGATGAACTCATACACACCTGTGCTGTTGCACTTCTGATGCTGTAGTGTAGTGAATTAGACTGGCCAAACAGCTGTGCTGAAAGCCTTAGAAACCTTTGTTTTGGAGAACAGAGGTGATTATAGGCAGAGCCCTTCGAAGCATGGAATTATTTTATCTGTGCCTTACCACTGGCAGTACTTTTGATAAGATTATTGACTGTACCAGCTTTGTTACTGTGCACTGGAATATTTGCTTGTCTATGCATCTAATTCAGTCTGGAGAGGCTCTCTGGAGGCAGCTCTTCTCTACAGGAAAGCTCCCTTCTCTACAGGAAACATTCTGCCTAAGCTAGATGTCTGAAGTAGCTGCTTTGTGTTGTCCAAAATACATAACCTGTCCAAAGGATAGTTACTTTTAACTTAGATATGAATATTAGATATTTTTCATTACCAGATTTGCATCTTTCTAGTTTTTTAAGCAAGACATAAAAATAGGAAGAACTGTGATTCTGCCTAATCCTCCCACTTTCTTTACTTGTCCTTGCTACCCTAAAGGCAGATGCAAACAGATACCCCGGCTCTACTAATGTTTACTGTCTTTATACTTGGTGATTTGGCCTAATGTTGAATGTAGCTTTCACATTTGTCTTGCACTGAAACACTTGAAAGCAGTCAGAGGCGGGTGGAGTACAGACACACCAGGTCGTTTTCCACTTTATTTCCCTCTTTATTGGACCATAATTTTTCATGTACTGAAGTGAAGATGCTGTTAGAGTAGGTTTCTCCTGGAAAATATAGCTTATAGCATCTTTGCTACTAAGCTGTTGTTCAACAAAAACTACTAAGGCTTGTATATCCCATCTCCCCATGGTTTGTGGAACTAACTGGGTACAGAGCAGTAGGGTAGGGAACAAGCACCAGGAGATGACTTCTCAAAAACAAACTCCAGTGGACTTTGCAAGATACAATCTCCTTCCTCCTGAAGAAAAAATACTTCAAACTTGGACATGTTTAGGGGGGGCAAAAGCTGGATGTGGAGGTCTGCATTAAGGGGGTAGGTGTCTGTTCACTTGAAGTCTACCAGAGCCAGGCTCAGAACAGCAACAAAAAACCTGCTGTGAATCCTTCTGCCTCCTGAGCTCAGTGTGACTAAAGCATCACAACAGAGATACTTGCAGCTTCAAAGAGCCTCTTTGCTTCTAAACACAGGAAAACCTGATCTGAAAGCTGTGCACCTGACTACGTGACTGTACTGGGCATCAGCAGTATTCAACTTGCAACTGGATGTCTTTCTTTTTAAATAAAAAGGATGCTGGTTTATTACCATCTCTTTTATTCTGATTAAAGATTTGCAAAACATCTTCAGACATGCAATCTGTACTTTCAGTCTCTGAAGCCCTCAGAGGTCATGTATTTTTTAGCAGACGAAAGCATCTGCAAGTTGGTTTCAAGTATAAATAATTTAATCACATGATTATTATTCTTTTAAGGCAAGTGCTTGTTTAAAATTGTAGTAAGTATCTCCTAGGGGCAGCAAACAACTGCATCACTTTAACTAGTTCTTTGGTCTGCTGTGCTGCTGCAGAGTTCTTAGTTGTAGGCAGCCATTTCACTTACAAAGAGGTCATCAGTAATGAAGCGAGATGAGCTTTTACTGGCTGTCTCAGGAAACGGTTCATGCCAGGTCACCCATTCACTTCTGTTTCATAAGCTGCTGAGCAGAGTAAGCATTACACACACTGCTCTGGTTGTTCTCATTAGTCCCTTCACCATCTAGGACTGCTTTGGTTGGAATTCATGTAGCTGTACTTACTGAAGCAGGTGACAACAACTGTATTTACTGAAACTGACTTTTAAGTGTTTGTCTTCTAAACCAGGTCACTGCTGAAGCTTATTCTGCAGCTGAGCATTACATGAAATGGACTTAACTAGAAAGCATTATCGTAGAATCACAGAATGGTTTGGATTGGAAGGGACCTTAAAGCTCATTACCTTATATCCTTGCTCATTCAAATACTTACAAGAGAGCTATCAGAAACAAGTGACAGAATCCAAATGCTAAGTTCTGCTTATTTCCTAGCTTACCAAAACTGTTGCCATTATAAGCTGTATCTGATTCAGGAAATGCTACACACGGTACCAATTTATGCCCCATTTTACAGTTCATTTTAAAACCCCAAGCCAGGCAAAAGCTGATCCTTGTTCTACTATATAGTTTTGTCAAACCACAGGCTCTACTGAAAGTGCATTTACTTATTGCTGGTTAGTGAGAACCAGGGCAACTTAGAAGATGATGCATTTTCATACATGTAACATATCTTTGATAACCTGCATGCTTAAGCACACCGCTCCTTGAAAATAAATCATCAAATCTCCATAAGGTTAGAGGCAGCGTATGGCATGTAGAAGCACTGAGACTGAAAAGAAACAGGCTCTCTTTCTCCTTAGTTGTTTGCACACAAGAAAAAACCACATTGCTTCTAAATTGCTTTGAAAGAAATTGTTTGCATATTACATACATAAAGAGAATATCCAAATGTGAGGGCTGGAGCCTCCAACCTTTGCATCGCCCACCTCCAAACCCTACACTGCCATTAAGAAGTTAAAAACTCAACCAAGAGCATCTGAGTACCTCCAGCAGTTCTGCCAGGCTGCCTGGAGGGAAGTGATCGAGCAGAGCAGCAGAGTCCTCTTTAGTTCTTAAGACAACCCATTTGGTATTACCACTGTTGAACTAAGAGCCAGGAAATGGCTCTAAGCTGCAGAAGAGTAGCTTAGATACCACATTTCTCTTAGAGTAAGTCCGGAAACAAGTGTTGCCTCAGATAGCACCAGATGGTAGCTCTTTGTAAATTACTTTCTAGTAGAAAGGAACATGGCTAACATCACTTAAATACACACAGATCTGAAGATCTTAAAATGAAGTTCACTCATTGTAAAGGCTACACCATTAGACTGTTCAGATGCAGGTTTTGTCCCAAGGAATTACCCAGAGGACAGTAAGTGTCTTGGCCAAAACCTCCCGCAGTGAAATGAGATGATGTTCTGCTTTGTGAAATAATGTTTCAGCACTTCATTTTGATTTTAGAAGCTTTCACATACAACAGCACAAGGCACCATGGTCCGAAGTCTTGAGTAGGCACGCTCCTTCTCATGACTACTACTCAGCTCAAGCTAACTACCCATTTGGAAGCATTCAGAAGAGAAGAAAATTTGCAGTGTCCCAAATTCCCACTGCTTTTATCTTGGAAAGCTGCACATCTGAGGATCAGGCTGTTTTTCTCCCCTGGGAAAAGGAGAGGTCCCTGCTTTACAGCTGGAATGGATAAGGAGCAGGAGAGGAGCCAAGCTCAGCTCCTTGAAGGGAAGACCCCATTCACCCCAGTGTCATGTAGGGGTTTTGCTGTAGCTCTTCAATGTTTGCAGGTGATCAGCAATGCTGGAGCAGAGTCAAAAGGTAAGACAAGCTATTACTAGAGGAGCAAGAAATAAAATAAATGACAGAAAGCATTTGAGGAAGACATAACCAACTGCACAGGCACAGCAGGCTCCTTGAGCTGAGTTTTCATCAGAGGCTAGGTTCAGTCCAAAATGCTGCAGGGTGATGTGTCAGCTGTACCCAGCGTTTTACCCTTAGCCCCAACATCGTTTATTCACATCCTGACATGTGAACACATCCAACAGCCATGGGAGGGCAGAGAGGGCAGAAGCATGGACACATGGCTCTTGGCCGTGTCAGGGAGCACACACTGGCCATGGTAACAAAAGACTGACATGAAAAACATGCATGGTAACAAAAGCAAAAAGACTGACATGAAAAAACATGTTTTAAGGCTGCTTCTTCTGTAAGGAGAAATTTCACATTTCCACACTGAATTCTTTACTCTGTATTAAATGCACACACTCATAGAATCTCAGAATCCCAGACTAGTTTGTATTGAAAGGAATCTTAAAGCTCATCCAGTCCCAACCCCCTGCCACGGGCAGGGACACCTTCCACTAGAGCAGGTTGCTCCAAGCCCCTGTGTCCAACCTGGCCTTGAACACTGCCAGGGATGGGGCAGCCACAGCTTCTCTGGGCACCCTGTTCCGATGAACAGGTCATCCTCAGCCCCACCCTTCTAATGGCCCTTGGCTGTGCCCAGGGCAGCGTTACCTGCATGTCACTGCAGGATACTTTGTGATAAATAGTTGAAGACACAAAATACAATCTTTTCAAGAATAATGTCTAACTACTTATTTTCCAACCTCCTAACAGGGTGGTGGCAAAAAATTACCTTCCCTGCTATTGGAGGCAATGGATGATTTTGAACTCACTTTCCTCCTTCTGTTTATTGATGTGAAAGTCTGTTTTCATAGTTAGTTTTTCCCCCCTTGGATTACTTCATAACAACAACTGTTTAATAACCTGGCTGCCTTCCCAAGGAGAACACCACAGCTCCCCAGCTGGGAACAGAGCCTTTCCAATGTCATCTCACCCACCTAGCTGGCCTTTGTCAGAAATGGAGACAGCAGAAACTCTGGTTCCCTTTTCTTCCAGCATCCTTCACGATGCTCTCTGCTCCTTCATTTTCCAATCTTCCAGCTCAGAGGTAGCCCCAAACCTCTTTTTACGTAGAGGTTTTAATGAGTTGGGAGGTGAGTGGTAAACCTGGGACCATGGTAGGAGGTGCCACACCAGGACTCCTGAAACATTGCCAACCATTCTCACTGGTGCCAAAAATATTTGAAGATAAATTGGTTTTGTCACCACCTAATATTCCCCCAGTTTTCTGGCACTAAGGATGAAAATAATTTAAACCATTGGACAGGCCTTATGTTTCACATTTGTGTTGGACCTATGGAAGTGTTGCAGGGAGATGGTTACGTGTCTTTACCCTGAAATAGGATTTATTTTCATCTATGTCAGAAAATACGATTCATCAGGCATGTCTGGGAGAGCACTACTCAGGGAAGAAATGACTGCATTTCCTGTGCTCTTCCCATCCCTCTCCATTGCTCATGGAAATTGGAATTCTGGGAATGTACTTAAACTGTATGAAGCGCATGAAAAGGGGCAGTGCAAGAGCAAGCCAAGATGGGCCTGTGTGGATCAGGGTTCTCCTTCACACTCTGTAAAAGTTCTTTTTAATCCATGCTGATAAATAACTAGGTTTAAAAGCTCCACATCCCACAGTCATACTGGTTGGTCTCATCACAAGATCTTGAAGGGACCACAGTTCTCAAATAGAGATACCAGCATCTCTACACCTGATGTCACTTAGTATTTTGTTTAATTTGTGTGTTCCTTTCACTTGAGGAGACAGGGTATGATGGAAGAAAGAGTCTTCTTGTTCACGTTTCCAGTCAGGACCAGCCTAGACTCATCCAGGGATGAATTTCATCCAGCTCTGAATGAGGAATTTCCTTCCTACTTGTTTTCTCAGTGACTCAGTGCTAGTCAAGACAAGTTTCACCTGTGCTCCAAAGTGCTCCCTGCCTGGGAATACCCTGAAAGAAGATGCCTTTGCAACTCTTCCATAGAAAACTGCTATCTAAATTACTATTATTATTATCATCATCATCATCACCACCATTATCACTGTCATTCCTATTAATAATTTTCTACTTTGAATTGGTTCCTACCTGCTATAAACTATCTTCCTAGCTCCTGGCAGGATGAATTTCTTCCAGAGCCATGAAAAGCAGCAGTGATCAATCAGGTTGACTCTGAGCCAGCTCCAAGATGTGGGACCTCAGTGTGAAGGATGAGCCTCTACTAACCTCCAGAGGCTCTAAGTACACCTTGCTGCTTAACCATAAAACACAAAACTAAAGCAAAGCAGTATGATGGTGTGTAATTTAAAAGTGGGAGAAAAAGCTCCTGTACCTTCCAGGTGAGAGAGTCAGGAGCAAGTCCAGCCCCATACTTGCAGCAATGGAACAAAGCATCCCCTCTGCAGGACCCTCAATCCACCAGGACGCGGCTGGTTTCTGTAAGGTGTGAGGCAGGGAGCCAAAGCTACCACCAGCGTATGACAGGGCCCATGGGGGTCTGTACCAAATCTAGAAGCATCCAGCACAGCCTCTTGACTGGTCAGGGCTCATCTGTGCAAAAGGGGTCCAGTTTTGCATTTGAAAGCAGTGATGGATTCTGGATTTCCCTTTCTTGGTGAGCTGTTGCAGCATGGCACCTGTCTGTCTTGGCCACCCCTGTATCCCCTGTGCAGCACCCCATGCACTAGCCCTCTGTGCCCTGCTGCCAGCCCGTCTGGCTGGAGAAAGGGGCAGGAAGCACAAGCTCTGCTCGGGAACAACCCTTCGGTTTTGACACCTGTGAGCTTTAAGGATGCGCTGTCATTCCAAGCTGGAATTACTAGGATAGAGACAGCAGCTTTTTTGCCTCTTCTTCCCCTGAGAACACCCAGAATCCACTTTGTGCTTGGGATCCTTCCAACAAATCTTTGTTAACAGTGAAACACCCAGAGAAGGGGAGAAGTCACGTCAGGACACAGGAGGGACAGGAGAGGGGCAAAGGGTTGAGTTCTTACTGTGCAGCCATGGGAGCAGGGTAACACCCCTCTTCCCAAAATTTCAGTATGCTGCCCAGCCCCAGGTAGATCTGGAAATCCAGTCTCAGCAGGTGTTTTCTTTCCCTCCACAGAGAGATGAGAAGCCCAGCCCAGCTGCGCACAGGTGCTGTGCATCAGGGTGGGCTCAGGGGTGCAGGCATTTGGGTTCAGCCTCTGCTTTTGGGAGAGTTGAAAGTTAATTTGCTCAGAGCAGACAGAAAAAAAAATACTCCCGGATCTCTCCCTTTCTGCTGATGGGAGCTGGGGGAGCAGGCGCAGGGACCAGCAGCACTGCCCTGCGAGGTCAAGGCTGGAGCTGCTGTGAGACAGCAGCTGGATGGTACCGAGCATCCTGCAGAGAGGGGCTGCAGGGCCAGGCACTGTGAAATCCCCAGGGCAGCTCCAAACAGGGCTGGAAGAGAAGTTAAAAAACCCATCTGAGTGACCACCTGAAGGAGGTAATTCTGCCCCTCTGCTCTCATGAGACCCCACTTGCAGCACTGTGTGCGGGTCTGGTGTCCCCAACACCAGAGGGACGTGGAGCTGTTGGAGTGAGACCAGAGAAGGCCCCGGAGCCCTTGAGCGGGCTGGAGCAGCTCTGCTCTGGAGCCAGGCTGAGAGAGCTGGGCTGGGTCAGCCTGGAGAAGAGAAGGCTCCTCAAGGGGAGACCTAAGATCAGCTCCAGTGCTTAACGGGGCTCCAGGAAACCTGGAGACAGGCTTTGGACAAGAGCCTGTAGGGACAGGACAAGGGAATGGCTTTAACCTGCCAAAGGGGAGAATGAGATGAGATGAGCTCTTAGGAAGAAGCTCTTCCCTGTGAGTGTGGTGGGACACTGGCACAGGGTGCCCAGAGAAGCTGTGGCTGCCCCATCCCTGGCAGTGTTCAAGGCCAGGTTGGACACAGGGGCTCGGAGCAACCTGCTCTAGTGGAAGGTGTCCCTGCCCGTGGCAGAGTGGTTGGAACTGGATGAGCTTTAAGGTCCCTTCCTGCCCAAACCATTCTATGATTCTATGATTCTGTATTTTGCCACTGAAAAGAGAGGACTACATGTAAGTTGTGCCATGAAGGTGCATCCTGCCAGCTATTTATTCAGGCTTCAGCTGCTGTGGTGCTCCAGCTGCTGGCATCTGACTTCCCCTGTCACCAGTTCATGAAGCACAGACTGAGTCTGAAAGGTTTTTGCTTTACTAGGCACAATGTTATTAAAGATTTACCCACAGCAACACGGCAGAAAGCTTATCCTTGTGACTGCAGTGTATAGTAGCTTGTGATCCAAAAGAGAAAGGGTAGGTCAGGATTCACCTGAAATGCTCTTTTATGCCAAAACTGCTACATTGAATTAAACAGAGCAATAATACTGCAGACCTGTCTCATCTCCAGCCACTGGTTTCTTTTGCATTTGGTGTTAATATTATGTCCCTACGAATTGGATGAGTTGAAGCCATTATGAAAAATTACCTTCTCCCTCAAATCCTGGTTTTGTAGCTTAATCGAGCTGTTTTTTCATCCACAACTAAATTTGAACAAAAGATTTCCAGTCTCAGTTGCATCTAATTAATTTCACTTACAACTCCATCAACAAGGCCATAGATTTGGTCTTAACAACACACAGTGCTTCAGTGTTCACCATATACCCAGTCACTTCGTTAGGATTAAATCACCACAGAATTAAATCACATTAAACCACCTCTATCCATTAAGCATAGAGCACAGAGCATGGGCCCAAGAGAATGGGAACAAATGGCTAACTATTGATGTTGATGCATGTGTTGTACGGGAACAACAGGGATTTCTTTGTAAGAGTAACACCATTAAGTCCCAAGACACTTGTCTTGACACTGAACAAAATGTTTATTATTCTGAAATACATCCTGATGAAACACCCGAAACTGCTGTATCTTGGAAATGGAGAAGCTGTGTGAAGACCTCAGAGCAGCTTCTAGTATCTGTAGGGGGCTACAAGGATGCCAGGGAGGGACTTTACATTAGGGGCTGGAGTGATAGGACAAGGGGTGATGGGTTCAAACTTACACAGGGCAAGTTCAGGTTAGATATAAGGAAGAAGTTCTTACCTGTGAGGGTGCTGAGGCACGGGAACAGGTTGCCCAGAGCAGTGGTGGATGCTCCATCTTTGGCAGTGTTCAAGGCCAGGCTGGACTGCGCTTGGGCGACATGCTCTAGGGTGAGGTGTCCATGCCCATGGCAGGGGGTTGGAACTGGGTGATCTTAAGTTCCTTTCCAACCCAAACTATTCTGATTCTACGATTCTATCCTGATGAAACCCCTGAAACTGCTGTATGTTGGAAATGGATGTGTTTGCGATTCTGTACTTAGACACTGTAGATACAAGCAATCGCTCAAATACCTATATTTATAATTTTACCAAAATCACAGGATGCCACTTTAGCTACTCAGATCCTGTCACAACTCACCAATTTCTCCAGTCGAACTACACATGGCATCAAGATTTACTGACCACCCCCGCTGGATTGAACCTCACATTGGTGAGAAAACTGCCGCAACATGATGACCTGAATCAATTGCTAAAACAAAGCTGGATTAAGGAGCAAAGAACTCCAATTATCATCCATCATGACACAGAAGAGATACACCATGTCCCAGAGAGAGTGCCGAAGGATGGAAAACATGGGAGGGCAACACGCTGAAGGGTACTTCTGGAAGGAAATGCAAAACATTAACTCTACAAGAAAAACAGGAGCATTTTTTTCCCAGTATAGATTTTATTTCGATTTGATTGCGAGCTTCAACCTATTAAAAAAACCCTTCTGTTAATTTTTACAGAATTCAAGAACACCTGCAGGGATCCTTCACAGGACTCTGAAGTACAGCAAACTGTTTACAGCAAGGCTGATTACACAGCTAAGGCAGGCATCTCTCTGGAGTAACATTTGTCCATAGAGGACAGCAGTGAAAAGCATTCACAACTTCAAATTTTGACCAAATATGTTTTCAATTTATTACAGTATGAGGAAAAAGAAAAACCAGAAGAGAAAAGAAAAGATGAGTAGCTTGGCCTTGGCAGCCTTGAAAACTCCAGCCGGCAGCTGTAAAGTAGCCCAGTGTGTCCCAGAGTGAATCATCACTTGATTCCAGCTTGCAGGCACATCACACTTCACTGAAGTAGCAGCCTGTCTTTAAATGAATTGTGCAAATTCCTTGTATGATCTGTCATGGTGCTTCCCAGCTCCCTCTGCACGCAGGTGGGCCCCTCACACTGCCTGAACTATTGCCATGGCTCAGGGCAGTTGCCTGCACACTCTGCTTGGGGGTTATCGTACCCACCAGCTCCTGCCCTTGGATCCGTACAGCCCTGACACTGCCCCAGGACACTCGGAGGCAGCTCAGCTTCATGCTACACCAAAAAGCTCATTCGCAATTTAAAACCCCCAACACCAGGGAAAGTGGATGCTCTTTGGCTTGGTGTCAGGAGCTCATCCCTTCCTCCCCCTTGGGATTCCCACACAGCTTGCCCAGCAGTGCAGGACAGTCCCTGGTGGGGGCTGAAGCAAGTCCTCGTTCAAGGCATCTCTGTGGAGCACGGCTGAGGCTGGCAGAAGAGCCAACTGCTCAATAACCTGCACACTCCCAGAGACCTCAGGTCCCCCCCGCTCAGCCCCCTCCCAAGAGCCACGTCCAGCGCTCTGGAAGCATCACTGGCGCAGCAGCCGCTTGGCTCCTTCGCCCATAATGCAGCCAAAGGCACAATGCTGTGGGGAAAACCAGACATTTTACCTCTTCAGCCAGTGCTGCACAAGGTGAGAGAAGACACGTTGAAAGCACGGCTGCTTTTTATTAGCTCCTGTACATTTACAGTCTGCAGCATGAGAACCACGGCATCCACATGGATGGCCTCTAACGTCTGCACACATAGCCACCTACTGAATTGCACATAGCCAGGACAACCTCCACGCACATAAAGTAAAGCACTTATCTAAATACCAGTACAGTTTCAGCAGCAAATGCCAAGCTATCCTTGACTTGACAGGGAACCTGGAATTCTGCAGCTAGACAGGCTCATCCAAGACCCTACTTGACTTCTTTGCAAGTAAGTAAATCTGCTTGTGTTGAAGGACCCGACTCCCAGGCAGGTACATACAGGCTTCTGCGGGCACTGAAGATGGAATTAAAAGTTCATGTGCTGCCTGCATGTGCTGTGCAAATGTGTTTGTGAAGAACTGCGTTAAACCTTGGTATTTGCTTCTGAAAGAAACACCTTCCATGAGAAAGAATGTCTCCCAGCCTGTGCACATGCCAATTTTGACTAGCCTCACTTTTACTTTCTAAATTAACAAGTAGCACTAGTAAAGGAACAGATTATTTTCTATTCTTTGCTGGCAGGTCCTTTGACTAACAATACTTGGATGAACCAAGACTTATTCTCCCTCTCTCCTCCCAGCCCTAACCCTGAGTTAACCCTGAATAGCTCATCCCAGATTATTTGTTTTTTCCATAAGAGGCATCCTCATCTTGAGCAACCTCAGAAAGGGAAGAAACAGCCATAACCTTTAATAAACATTCCTAGTCTATATGGTTTTCAAGGCTCAAGAAAGCCACTTGGTTAAGGAACTGGGAGGACCGTGTCCTGCTGCACAGCCAGTGTGCTCCTGAGGCAAGTTGCTCAGCCTGAAGGGGCATCCCTGACCAGTGCGTACAGCAGATTCTCACCTTCAGATTAAATAAGGCACTGATAACTTCTGTAGGTTTCAGTAACAGCCTGCAACAATTTGCAACCTCTTATTCAAAGGGTAATGTGGTGGATAATCTAAACAGGATCTGCTCAGCAGCAATAAGGCCTCTTTCTGCTTCAGGATGAGATGTGACTGTTGTGATTACCCTGAACGCTCATTTTTTTGCGTAAAATGGAACACCGTTCCTCTAATGAGGATTCAAAGTTGGCTTCAAGGCAAAGATTTAAAACCCATTTAGATTTCAGACGTATTATTTTTCGTAGTCCCTTAAAAATGAGCTGCTATAGGAGGGAAGCAGCAGTAGGG
>NW_009918813.1:31037-33919 GCF_000696875.1 Nestor notabilis
CATTTCAAATGTTACAAATTAGAGCTGCTTCGCTGGAGAAAAACAACAACCTGTTGTCAACTTAAACACAAGGCAAGGCAGGGAATAAACTACAGAATGTAATTAAAGCCCTCCCCAAGATGAGAGCAGCACAACAGCAGCTTGCCGTGTAAGCAGGGCAGACAAGCCTCACCGTTAGCTAATGCTGTGGGAAATGCACTCGGCTCAATCACCATTTTCTCTCTACCAAGAGTCCCTGTGGAGATCAGATCGAAGAGACACAAGAGCTGGTGGGGAAGAGGCAAGGGAAAAGAAATCTAAATAAACTGCTCTGCTGGTTATTACTGTGTTCACGTGGCCTTTGTCTCATTCCATGCTCTACACTGCAGTAATCAGGCTGTTACGTGTTTATAATATCCCTGGTCCGGTGCTGATCTTGGGGCACATCTGCACAGAAAACTCTTCAGGAGTGGCTGCAGTCGTGTCAGTAACAGTCAGACCAGCTTTAATGTGGCTGCTGGAGGCACCATCCGCAGGGTAAACCCAGCAACCAGGTCAACATCTGACCAACTGGGTCATAATAAATGCTAACCAAAGAGCTTGTGCTAACTTGTATTGTGGCTGTCGTGTCATCTCTGTAGCCTGTCTGATTTCACTGGGGTGTTTCAAGATGAGCTGCACTCACACCAGCGACGGCCATGAAGACATGTCCGTTCTTGAGATGAGACCTAACAGACTGTGGCTGTTGTGGGGCTGGCTCATGTCCCAACCACACTCCAATGCCATAGGCAAAAACATTTTATCAGAGGAGTAAAATCAGGGTCCTCTGAGCCCTTTTTCATCTCTCAAGACATTTCCCACAAATACTCTTTGGGTCTTTTATTTGAAAATTTGGCTGTGTACCCAATTCCTCCTCTGCACTCTATGCTCATACTGCATCAGGTGAGTGTTGTCCTGGCAGGAAATACAGTTATTACAAGATGATTTGCTTTGGAGATCATAGAATAGTTTGGGTTGGAAGGGACCTTCACAGGTCATCTAGTCCGATCCCCCTGCAATGAGCAGGGACATCTTCAAGTAGATCAGGTTGCCCAGAATCACATCCAGCCTGGCCTTGAATGATGATATTTTTATAGTATGAATGACGTTTAAAGCCAGAAGACAATTTTCAGTCTGTTTGGAGAAAACCACTACAAATGACTGAAAGTTTCACCTGGGATCCTCCAGCACATAGTAACTTGTGACGTAGCTGCAACTTCTACTGAGGTGACATTTGATTTGATCTGGAAATGTCTTTGTTCAGTCAGTGAACTAAGAGACACAAAGCATCTTTCTCTCAAAGTACAGGAATGTGGTTTCCCAAGCTCCTTACGCTCTTGAGCAGGTAACTGAAGAACTCTCCACTGAAAAGGTGGTTTCTCACAGCCAGTTCAGAACTACTGTACCTCCCAGCTCAAGGAGGAAGGGCATCTGTACTGAGCTAGGCAGGAGCAAGCTCAGAAACTCCAAGCTTCTGCACCTGCAATCCTGACTCCCTGCATCTCCCTTAAGAACTTCAGACTTACAATGGTTTCTGCAAGTTTTTCAGGTTTCAACTCACAGAAGAAAAACACAACATCATCAAATGACACTGTGAACAACCTCATGCTCTTCAAGTAGGTATATTTCTGGCCACAAAACAGCCCCATGTCATGGCACTGAAGTTCCTGCACAGTATCTTGGATCATTTCAGTTTCTTCAATACACAGACTGCAAAACACTTCACTGGAAAAGCTAAATACCCCTGAAAAATCTTCTTGGTAGTGCTTCGGATCAGACATTTCAGTCCCTGGGACCCTCTGTGGACTGGGCACCAGTCTGCACCAGCTCCAGCACATTCCAACCACAGCCAGCAGCCGAGCGCAAGCACGAACAGTGCAGGCTGGGGTGAGGCACAACCAGGAGAATTAGAAAACACAAGTATGAGGCATACACAGAGATGACTGGCACTGATACCCTTTGTAGATGCCAGTGCCCACCTGAGCTCAGGCAGTAAGTATAAAGGATCTACACAAAACAGACAATCCTGAGATGGAAATCCATTTCTTAGTAAGGCTTTGAGTGCGTGTGTTTCTTTTTAAGTGCTTTTCTTTAGTTACTTATCACAAAAGACAGGCTAGCATTCTTTAAACAGTTGTGATCCTTCATTCCAGTATAAAACACATATGAAAGATGGCTTAAGACCCATGAGCAGTGAGGATATAATTTTAAAGTCTGTATTAAAAATATTTTTTTATCCCAATGATAAATATTTTAAAATAAGCATTTACAAAAATAAATAGTCCATTCCCATAAGGAAGGGCATATATAGCTGAAATTCTGAATACATCTTGAGGCAACGCAATTACTGATGAAGCTGGCTAATAAAATCTTTGGTATGAGAGCATAGTACATTAATATTCACACACCGTTGTCTTCCCTTGGCAGGCACACTGTACAGTCAAGCGAAGAGGCAGCTTTTCCTTAGTTTCTTGATCTGTCTTCCAAATACAACATACAAATATTTCTAACGTGTCTTCCTATGATAATAGGAGAAAAGCCCAAGATTCTCCTGGCTCTTGCTACGACTTTTGTATCTAAAACAGAATGAAGATGGGAGGAAAAAGAGAAAGTGAGCATACATGAGTTTCATTCCAGCTCATCAGTAGCACCCACAAGAAATAAAAATCAATTTAAAAAAGTAGTCTAGAGGAAAGCCCATTTCCTTCAATACTGTACACATCAACTGCCAACACAGGATAATGAATCTGTTTGGATCCATCACTGCAAGGTCAGACACATAAAATCATAGAATCATAGAATAGTTAGGGTTGGAAAGGACCGTAAGATCACCTAGTTCCAACCCCCCTGCCATGAGCAGGGAC
>NW_009918813.1:34733-36896 GCF_000696875.1 Nestor notabilis
ACACAGTTGTTTTCGGGGCTCAAGCGCACACTGAAGTGGCTCATGTTCAGTTTCTCATCAGCCAGTACCCCCAAGTCCTTCTTTGTAGGGCTGCTTTGAATCTCTTCTCCGCCCAACCTGTAGCGGTGCCTGGGATTGCCCCGACCCAGGTGTAGGACCTTGCACTTGGCTTGGTTAAACTTCATAAGGTTGGCATCGGCCACCTATCAAGCGTGTCCAAGTGCCTCCGGATCCCATCCCTTCCCTCCAGCGTATCAACCGGGCCACACAGCTTGGTGTCTTGCTGAGTTGGGGAAGGGGCAGCTTTATACCTGACCACGGCACCAGGTGGTGCAAGCCTCGAGCACCACATACAGGTCTGGAGGCCCTGTTACATACACGCGGGGCCTTGATATACTGCATAGGTACAGCAAACAGCCTCCAAAACTGAAAAAAAAACCCCTTGGAATAAAAGACTGAGAGAGATTGGTCAGTAATTTTCGCTACAATAAAGACAGAGAGCTGACCTGGGGCACAACGACCTCCCGGGGAAGAAAATATGAAACGTCAGCTGCAAACAAGTGGGTAAGGGGCTGTGCAGCTTGGCAGGAAAAGTCTTAACAAACAGGGTAGGCTGGACCTCAAACCAGTTCAACCTGAGAAAAAGACACGCACTTCTAATGCTATGGATAACTAACTGGGATCAAGGGAAGCGTTCAAACACCATGCAGATGAGGCCCTCAGTGATACGGTTTAGTGGTGGTCTTGGCAGTGCTGGGGTAATGGTTGAATTTGATGGTCTTTTCCAAACTAGTTGGTTCTATGAAGTGATGGCTTCTCGGTTGTTTTGTTCATTTTCTTTTACGAGTCCCTGAATACTTTTTGGGAAATGCTCCTAATAAATGCTGGTGACTGAACCTGATGAAGGGAAGTGATGGCAGCTAAGGAAACACACGGGTTAGCCTCAAAGGTCTAATGGTTCCCTTTTAGCCTTAAGCCCTGACTCTGTGGACAGTTCGGCTGAGGGACTCTGCTCTGGGAATGAAGGGTAACACAGTCCAGTCTCCCACATCACCTGGAATGTCCAAGAACTGGTGCTACTGCAGCCTACAGTTCTGGGAAAAGAACAGTAAAGAACAATGTCCAACTGTAACTGTTGTGACCTGGGTATGAGGAGCAGAAGACACCAAACCAAAATGGAGTTTGGATTCTGCTCCCCACTTATTGTGTGGAGACTGGCACTTCTCCCAGCACCATGCAAAGATTCTAGAGAAGTGACACCTCTAGAATCAGATACTCTCTTCCCCTGGATCTCTCCCACTAGCCTTGACCCTCTGCTTCACTGAAAGTGATCCTTGTGGACACATCAACACACTTTCTGCTATGAGCCGCCACTCTCACGGCAATGTTGGGTAAGAAGGCAGAATTGTGAGAAGGAGCCCTGCCGCTGTGAGGAGGCAGGTGACTTTCAGCTGACAGGGAGAGGTAACACCACGAGCCAGACACAGGGGCAATGGCTGTAGCTGCTCCAGCTCAGCAAACTAAGCCAGCATCCTCTGGCCCTGTCAGTGGTCATGCTCCAACCAGCTCCCAGGGGACGTGGAAGCCAAAAGCTTGGGTCTGTCTCACAGAATCACAGAATGGTTTGGGTTTGAAAGGGTAAGATCACCCAGTTCTGACCTCCTGCCATGGGCAGGGACACCTCACCCTAGACCATGTCGCCCAACCTGGCCTTGAACACTGCCAGGGCTGGAGCATTTACCACTTCTCTGGGCAACCTGTGCCACTGCCTCACCACCCTCACTGTAAAGAACTTCTTCCTTGTATCTAACCTGAACTTCCCCCATTTCAGTTTGAACCCATCACCCCTTGTCCTATCTCTACAGTCCCTGATGAAGAGTCCATCCCCAGCATCCTTGTAGCCCCCTTCAGATACTGGAAGCTGGTCTGAGGTCTCCACACAGCTTCTCTTCTCCAGGCTGAACAGCCCCGATGTTCTCAGCCTGTCTTCATATGGGAGGTGCTCCAGTCCCCTTATCATCCTTGTGGTCTCCTCTGGACTTGCTCCAACAGCTCCATGTATGCTCCTGACAGCTAGGAATACGACCCATTGCTATAGCAACAGGAGTTCACGTGACTACTGTCTTTAAAAAGAGACCCTATTTGTGGCATCCTCTGTAGGGA